>NW_010420329.1:168691-175642 GCF_000710305.1 Buceros rhinoceros silvestris
ATAACTTTATCCCCCCATCGCACTAAGCTGTAGCACTGCTTTTCACCTTTCAACAAATCCAGCTCTTGCCAATGTGTGATATTAGGGCTGCAAAGCCCTGGCTGTGAAGGTGACCTCCCCGGTGACAGCAGCGCTAGGTGCAGTCCCTCTGGGCACCGGGCTTTGCAGGTGTGTGTAAGAAACTGCTTGCTCCTGAGCCTGGTTATAGGCTGAGAGGTTTTATTTGGATGTTTGTCAGTTAGTTTCTGTGCCTCAAGTGTTTTAATTACTCAGATGATAAAGCAAAGCTTTTATGATGTTCTAATGTGAAAGCTTAAAGCACTCTTTTAATGTGGAGGTAGTAGCAATTTGCCAGTCCAGTTGCTGTGGTCCATCTTGTGCTGACGTGCCTGTGAGGTGTTTTTTGCGTTACTGCTGTGATGGTCTTGCTGGCAGAGAAGTCCTGTCCTACACTGGGATGTTTAAAGGAAGCAGACAAAGAGCTCGGGGTCCTTTTTGGATAAAAGTGTGCTTTCATGGATGCCAAAGGAAAGGAAATTTCCTTGGCTACATCTGCAAAACCCCACATTGTTGAGGATGCAAATGGATGATGAAGAATGGGTGATGAAGATGCAAAGCCCCATCTCTGTTTTGTGCGCTTTGAACAACCAGACATATCCTGGCTGTACATGCACAATGCCAGCTCAGCAAGTACAGAAATGAAGCTTGTTTAGGCAGTTGTCTTCCAAAGGCATCAGCCTGTGAGAGAAAGCTGTAGCAAAGCTGACCACTACCACTCAGTCATACAATTGGGGGGTGTGTGTGTGTGTGTGTGTATAATCAGTGTTTCCATTAAAACATCAGTGCAGCCCAGCTTGCCTGGAGCCTGCAGCTCCTGATGACTATACAGCCCCCTCTTTGGCTCTTCACTGGTTCCACTGCTCTGGCCAGGTCTTGCTTATTATTCCTCAGTCACGCTGAGGAGACACAAACCCCACTTTTGCCTGTAAAACAACATGATGATGGTGGGTAGAGATTGCATTCATGGCTTTTGCCAGCACAAGATGCAGAAACATCCTCTCGTGAACTCCATAAACATCAAATAGTTGGGGCGCTGGAGGAGTATTTGGAAGAAGCATAACTATGTTTCCTCCAGTCTTATTTTTCCTAAGGGGCATCTGCTTTTGGTTTTGTTAGAGATTGGTATGCAGGGCTACATGGATGCTTAAGCAGCTTCAGCTCTTAAAGCCTTTGGAAAGAATCTGCTTTTGTTACTTTAATTTTCCATTATCGAGTGAACCATACGGCCAAAGACTTTGCATAAAGCTTATGTATGTATGCTTAAAACTTAAATCTATGTATGTACATATATGAGATCGGCCAAATACAGACTTATTGGGGAGAGGGAAAATAAAAATGGTTCCAGTAAGTCCAATGAGACTCAGCTTAGGTACTAAAACAGGCACTCAGGATGTGTGGGAGCTCTAGTACTGCTCCTCTGCTGATCTTCTTCCCTAATGGGAAAGTTTAACTTGTGGGCCAAAAGTTCTGTGATAGCACAGATGCTCCCAATGAAGATAAGCGTGGCCCGTCACCGTGACCCAAGTGGCTATAGAAGTGTGCAATTTGCTATAAACAGCTGGAGGCACACTGGCAAGCACAAAGCCTATCCTGCAGAGCTAAGCTGCTCACCGGCAGAGTCTACAGTCAGTTCAAGGTGTTCTAGTACTATCTAGAAACCTCATTTAATAACATCAAGGCTAGGAAGTAAATGACTCTAAACAAGGAAGGTCATAGCTGAGGTTGGTACTCATCCTGGCCTGGTCATCTGCTGGGAAGGTCTCTTCTGGGTGACAGGAAGAACTGTCAAGAATGGAGGTCATGGACACCCCTTTGAAGCTTAGCTGATGGTGCTGCAGTGGGGTGCTTAGTCCCAAGGGTGCATTTTGGCTGGAAAGAGCAAAAGGTGCCTAAAACTAATAAGCACCAGGTGACTGCATCAGCAATGATCTTAAACCCATGACAGTGTCTTACCAACAGCTGCTCTTCAGGGGAGTTGAGCTTTGGCTGTAGACCTGGCAAACCTTAGAGTCTAGCTTGGTTTTTATTCTGAAGATGCATAACATTGCACCATGTAGGAGGCTGCCAGGACCTGGGTTTTTTGTTTGTGGTGTTTGGATCAGACCAGAGGTACCAGCATTCTGTGTGAGGCAGCAAGCCTTTTGTTTCTAGCCTGTACTATCAGTATATTTGGTCAAAACTGCAAAAAATATAACAGGGAAAAAACACTGCTGACCCATTTATCTGCCTTAGTGATGCTCATCTGTAGCGAACAGAAAGTCCAGAATCAATAAAAAGCTTTATTTAGAAAGCTGAGGCCAGAGGAGAAAGAGTAAATGCTCTGCAAAAGGCAGGAAGGGCTAGACAGCAATTATGAAATGCAGACAATTACACTCAACCTTTAGAGGCATAAATTGGGTGCAGTGTCTGCATTTTAATCATTCATCCTATTTTCAGCACTGTGTTTGGATTTAAAACTCCCTTACTAGGATGTCATGGGTAAATAAGGCTGGGTCAGGGGCATGTTTTCCACTCAGTGAATGAGTTAAATACAGAAACATGGTTTTCACCTTTTGAGGAGAGCTTTCCTGAAGGAGGAGACAGAGCTCTGAACCCACTTGCAGGTATTGCCTGTTGTACATGTCTCTCCCTCTGACGCCTTTCCCCCCGACCCCATACCCCCAATGGATCATTGAGCTTTTCTGTGCCACGTGCTCAGACATGAGGTCTCTCTTCATTAGGGGCTGAGGCAGGGCTGTGCTGCAGCCTCCAGCTCCTGTGACAGGTTGGATAACTCATGGCAGCAAACGGGAGGCAAAGGTCACACGAGGCCCGCAGGCTTCAAAAACCAGTGGTGAAACGCTTCTCCCCTCACCTTGCAAAATGCCCTCGGGTTTCCACTTTGGTAAAAGAAGGTAAAAATGTTTTCCTGTAATGGGGTGCTGTGCATTATAGTCAGGGAAATAACATGCACAGGCAAGGGAAGGAGATAGGCATCACCCTGCTAAAAGCTGTCCCATGCTCAGCTACAACCCTGTGTCTGAAAGCAGAGCCCAGCCCTGCCTGCTTCCATCTGGGGCAACTTCAGCTGCTGCCTCGAAATTCCTGACTGCCATTCCCCGGCTCTCAGTGGTGTGTATCAAATAGAAATGAAGGGTATCAAAGAGAGCAGACTCAAACCAGTAGTCAGGGTTCTGGATTCTCATTTTTATAACTGCAGGGTGAGGTACTTTGGGGTTTAATTGCGCTCTGTGATGTTGCATTACTAATGAACTGGTCAGCGGTCCCTGCAGAGGGGGAGCTGCACTCTTCAGTGCTGACTCAGGGAGAGCATCAGCAACATCACCTCTTGAAAACTGCTTTTTTTCTTCCATTTTCCTTAAAGCCCATGTGTATCAGCTCTGCTTACATGCAGCACAACTGACAGAACTAACCATGGGAATGCAGCAAACAAAAAAATGCAGCTTGTAGCTCGCTGCAGAGTACCTTCCTCTTGTAGCCCTCACTGGGACTTCAGCTCTAGCTTATGCTCTGTCCTGGCCTGGTCTGGCACCCTTTGAATAGCAGGTTTTAGTCAAGCTTTTATTGACTGTAGTTTAAATCCTTCCCAACTGCTGCAGACATTTCGGAGATAAACAAAATGGAAGTGGATTTTGTTTAATTTAAATCTCCCAAGCGACTTAAGCTGTCACTCAAATCAGGATCAGCTTTAATTGGTTTAAAATAACCATGAAAACTTGTGAGAAATGAGAATTCAAGAAATGACGAGCAATTTGCCTTGAATACCCTGAAACCTAAGTTTCAGAATGAGTTTCTTCCAGTTCCTGATAAGCAGCCGCTCGGAGCGGTAAAAGCACTGGGAGTTTGGACACGCAGAGGTGGTTGGTTCCCACCCATACTCCTCAGGATTACTCTCAGGACACATTATAGAAGAGCCTAGTACAGCCTTTCCCGTTTTAAAAGGTACAGCTAGACCTGTGCAGAGCCAGGGGTAGCGTTTGTCTTGCTATATCCACTGTGCTGCTAAGCACAATGTGACTCCCACAGCTGCAAACACAGTGACAAAAAATGGAAAGAAAATATCTGAAGAAAAAGTTTGGGTTTTTTTTTTAACCTAATCCGGGTTAGGTTAAGTTGCTTATGCCTTTTAGATACCATAGTGCAGGCTGGGAAATTGCCTGTGGTGATCCAGTCATCCTCAGCTTCTCTTGGCTTTGTGTCACTCCAGATAAGACACCCCAAGAGTTGTGGTAAGTCCAAAGTGCATTTCAGGCGCTGTCAGTTGAGGACAGTTGTACGAAAGAGCGCATCTCAGTGAGGAACTGCAGAGCAGTGCTGGTGAGCTCCAGCCTCTTCTGTCATTTCTCTGCAGACTCCACATAAGATAGAAAAGCCTCAAATGCATCTGAAAGAGGCAAGTTTGGCAGAAAACAGACAAGAATTAATATGCATTAAAAATTGAGCATAAAATCCTTAATTTGAATAGCTGAGCCAAGAGTGAGGCTGTGGACACTGACCAGGTAATTCAGACCACATGGCGTTTGATGCTCTGAACTTTTCCCATCTCACCCATGGCATTTATTTGTTCTGTTCCCTTTTGGCTTCTGTTTCACCTTGAATAAATACACAAGGAATGTTTTCATGCGCACAAGTAGCCGTTGGAGCCCAAGGATCCATGTGAAGGCTGAGCACCTGTGGAAATGCTGTCAGCCCCTGCCATGCGCCTGAGCTGCAGCTGGGTGCTCCAGGCTATTGTGCCTTGCCTGGTTTTTGTTACAGCCTTGACAGCATATCCAGTAAGGAAATTATTGTATTACCTTTTATTTTTTCCACTCTATTGATTATAATGCTAGTACAATTAAAGGAAATGTTGAGAAATCTTATCAAGTCAGATCAAGCTTTTCCACTTTATTGTTACAAATTAGAATTTTATTATTGAGCCCAAATTAGTTTGACTATAGACCTTTTGGGTTCCTGAACTTACAGATTTTTCTTTTATACATTTCCATTACAATAACTTAAAAAATCTAAATTGTTGTCTGTAATTGACAGCCCTTGTTTTGACCATGTGTTTTTGGGGTCCTGATTTATAAGCTGTATAAAAGCTCAGCCTATATATGTCCTTTCTGTGCAAGTTCTGGCTGTTTTCCTCCAACAGAGTCAACGCATTTTGTAGCTGCAGCTTCAGCTTGTTGGATGGGGGTTGCTTTTGGTTACAGACCTGGAGAACACAAGGCGTGTGAGTGAACAGCAATAAATGCTCTGGTATCAAGAGCCTTTCAGACTAAGCTTCTTGTCTGGTTCCTGTGGATAAGTCGTGTTGGCAGCTGAAGAGTTCTGGGAAATCTAGCTGAGACCAGAGACCTCATACTTAGGTAGCAAAGGTTAGGCTGGGGTTGGTGGCTTGTTACTTGGAAGACCTGCTGGCCACAAATGTAGTATAACTCTCAGAAAAGTATCTTCTCGTAATTAATTTAATTACAAAACCAAGCTTGTCTGCTTTTTAAACTAGCTAGAGTTTACTGAGTTCCTTTGTGTGCACGCACTTCCTAGCTAGCAGTAAACCATGTGGCATTGAAATCGCAGTTACAAACCCTCCTGAACTCGGAGAAGAGTTTTGCTTTGTCTTAGCTGAAGCAATGTAGCGTGAGGCTTTCTCTGCCTCCAGGATCTTCAGTTTCTCCCGCTATAGGAATATGTCCTTAGCGAGTCACATTAGAAAGGGTGAGGTGGGCTAAAGGACAGAGAAAATCAAAAAGATGAAGCTGAGTCAGGATCAACAGGTGAAAGTCCATTACACTGTTAATGCTTTCCTATTTGGGAGTTTAATAATTAAAAAAATGAAAAAGGAAAACCAGTATTAGCTGGTGGAGCACTGAAGGGGGCTATCACTTGTGCTGTCACACAATGTTAAGGAATCTGAGTCAGCGTGTGCCGCAGCCATTCAGGGTCTGAGCAAGGCTTTCCCATCCAGCTGACCACGGCAGCACCTTCCTGCAACAAGCATCTGTCTCCCTGATGCTGCCCAGCCAGCATCATCCTGCCTTCCCGGTCACGGCGTGATGTGAATTAGAAACCCACTGGGTAGCTGCAATCCAGAGAGTGCTGGGATTTATAACTGCCATGCTGACACCTGCGGGAAGCTGCAGTGGTGGACGGCGGAGTAGCAAGTTCCGGAGCATCGGGACTACCTGTATGGAGCAGTGCTGAGACATCATGTGTCTGTTCATGAGCTGCTTTAATAACAGTATTTTTTCTGTCAGAGAGCATGTCCTCAATATTCAGCACACAAATTCTTGCAGTGAAAGACAATAATAAAAAAAATCTCAACAGCTGTTCCTTTTGTTGTTCAAACAACAAAAAACCCAAACTACAAAGCAGTGCTCCAAGGTCATGTTATTCATTTACAGGGGGAAAATGAAGTGGCATGAAGTGTTTCAGTGGGCTTGAGAATTGTGCATTTTGGGATGTGAGATTTCATGCCTTGAGACAAGAGTCTCACTGAAGGACACATAACTGCACTATAGCTGCTTGAACTTCTACTCCACAGGAGTCCAGGAGCTACAGCCTGACCCACCCAAACTGTAGAGGGTCCTACAGCCACAGAGGATCCTGCAGGAGATCCCAGGAGAGGAGGGAATCCCCTCTGTCTCCTCTCTGGATACAACAAGGATGTCTTAAGTCCCACAAGCGGGATCTGACTGGAACCACAGCACCTGCCTTGGGCCAAACCTGCCCTTTGTTTTTCATGACCCACACAGAAACAGGGGTTATTTACGATTACTGCTCTTGTGCTAGACTTGGTTGAAATCAGCACTGGGTCCCAAAACTGAACCAGAGCCATGTACAGACAGATCCTCCTTCAAGACTTCCAGCACCCAGCTAAAAACCTGGCATGCATATGCATTCAGC
>NW_010420329.1:175713-193431 GCF_000710305.1 Buceros rhinoceros silvestris
CAGCAGGATTATTAAATCAAGTGAAAACATTTCAGAGTTTTCTTCAGTTGATTGTTTAGGAACTTACTTGTTATAAGCTTCCTCCCCAAGAGAAGTTTCAATTATAGCTGTGCACATAAAGGAAGAAAATGCTGTGGTCCCAGTCAGATCCTGCTTGTGGGACACAGAGGCATGTGCTTTGGGCTCTCTGGTGACCCCCTCACCTGGGGCAGGGGCATTCTCTGCTGGGCTTCACTCCCAGCTCCTCCGTTCACTGATTTTGAGGCTTATCTGGCTTCGCTGGCTGAGACACTTCTTCCTTCAGTTTCTTCCAGGTTCTGTCAGGTTCCACAGCCTTATATTTTTTTAAATCCCTTTGACATCTGAAACGCCGTACCTCTACAAGGCCTCCTCCTAAATCCCAGCTCTTCAGAATGCCCCAAGGGGACAGAGTTTAGAACCATAGAATCATTTAGGTTGGAAAAGACCATTAAGGCCGTTGAGTCCAATCATAAATCTAGTGCTGCCAAGCCCACCCCTAAACCAAGTCATTAACAGAATCACAGATTCAGTTGCCAAGGGTGAAGCAGTTCTGGGTTTGTGGGTGACAGCATTTAGTGAACAGTGTGATCAGAGACGTGCTCTGCTGGCCCTGTCTATTGCTTTTGCAGGGGAGGAGTGAATTGGGGCATGATAAATCACTAAATCTTCACTTCCAAATGCTGCTTTGGATGTAAATATTGTGCATAAATCTACCTCTATATTTCTTTCCTCCCACCACACCACTGCGGCTCTAGAGTATCATCTCTCTCTTAGTACCTCAGTCTTATTTTATTTGGATATTTATGCTCATTTTTCCTGTATCTCTGGAGATTCTTCTTTTAAATCTTGATATTGAATTATTTCTCTGGAGTTTTATTCTTGCTTTTTTAAAAAAAGCAAAAAAGCCAGATGGCCACATGTGGCTCAGCCCTGTGTGGTACAGGGAGAGCGATGTTTGGTGCATGGTGCAGGAGAAGGTCCTCTGCAAGGCGGAAAGCAGCCATTCTCCACCGATGGTTTTTTGATGGATTTTGCTACTGTGAGGATCTGGAAAGAGAGCAAATCTCTCATCCCAGGTTGGATGCCTTGCTCTTCTCTAAAATGCGCTCTTTCAACTCTTCAGAGTATAGTTTTACATTTATCCTCATGTCCTCCAGTGTTGGTTCTTCTGAGGCTTCTTTATTAAAGCTCTCTTTCTCCCTGCTTTTCCCCAGCCTTTGCCTGCTAATGATTCCCACTGGCGTGACAGCTGAGAGCTGCAGGCAATGCCATTCAGGTGCTCTTCACTCTGACAACACAGCGTTAAAACCGGCCACGTCTTTTTCCCTTCTCTGATAACGATGATGCAAAGCAACACGCGGGTGAAACGCGTGGCGGGGAGAGGACTTTATCTGCTCGCCTGGTTTGATGTTTAATACATGAGGCAGAACCCCAAGCACTTGATCACGATGTCAGGGTAAGCCGCAACGGAGAATGTTGACAGCAACACAGCGGCTACATGACAACCAGAATCAATCTGAAATATGGAAGGGTTTAATACCCCTAGCAGTGACACCACAACTGAGCTGAGCTCCAGCCTGGGCCTAACTTAATCCCTGATCTGTGGAAAATATTGATGTGTGCTATCCGGAGGCTGGGGCAGGCAGCAAGGTTGCTCTTGATGAGCGTGGGATGGCAGCTGCGCGCTACAACTGCCTCCCCAGTAAGCGATGGGTTGATGGGGGATTTAAAAGAAAAACTATTACAATGTCTTTGTTAGCTTTATTTAAATAAAACAGAAAAGAGGCTCGCATAAGCTCACTGCTGATTTTTCTTTTTTATAAAAACAAATTGTTTCCACTTTATAAGTAAATATGCTGAAGAGGGCTTCAAAAGGGAGACACATGACTAGTTAGTATTTGCCTGACTTGCTAAATTCATAGATGGAAGGTCCGTATATTGCCTTGTTTACCATCACTCATACCTGATAGAGACCATTAACAAGCTATTTGGAAATCCTTCATCTGCATTCGTGGTGCATTTGATCAAATGACACCCCCAAACACAGGAATGAGAGAAAGGAGTTAAACTGTAGGCAGGAAGGGAAAGGCAGAAACCAAGTAGAAAACAATTGGCACCTGGGCTCCATTGAAGACTAAAAGTAGAAAAAAATGGCTTAATTGAAAAATCGGCCTATTGTGTGTGACTGCTGCCTCCAAGGGAAACAAACAAACCCATTCAAAGGGGAAAAGAAAGAAATAATTGGAAAATCCTGTGCTGTTGTGCTGATTTGGGGTGTTTAACTCTTCCCAGCCCAGGGCTACAGGTAGAAATATTTTTCATGATCAAACCATCATCTTTCTTGCTAAAACATTCAGTTGGATGAATAATTTCTGAACTCCTCCTGGCATCTTCCACCACCAGCTGGAGCTGCTGGGGGCTCCCAGGGCAGTGTCGGATGTGTGGGAAACCCTGATTGCAGAGAGATGGTCCCTGATTTCTTTTCTGTCTCACAAGTGTCATAAAAACATGGATCTCAGTTTTCCTGATCACTTCAGTGTTGTTTGGGAGGTCTCCGCAAGTTGCGTGGAAGGGTTTTCAATACATTTCTACTTTAAATTAACTTTAACAGTAACTTCAGCGTTGCAGACTGCAGCAGGTTTCCACTGCAGAGCAAGGCAAGGGGGGCTTGGCTGGCTTCCCTGCCATCAAACCCAACCTTCCTCAGCAACGACTCGCTGAGACCCCCCTGAACACAGCCTGGGAGCCCTCATACATTACTGCTGGACCTGATCCATAGTAAGGATGGATCACAGCTACAAGCCCAGTGATCTCTGGTACGTGGAACGTTTTCCTTTTTGGGGTTATTGGCTAGGAATGATGCCTTAGTTACATGGGGCTGGCCAGAACTGCTGCTTTGATAGATACTGGATAAGCTGGGCCAGTCCCAGCTTCTTTGGACAAGCAGCCTTTGCGCAGAAGTTCCTAATAGTGCTGCGTGGATGTGAGGTGTAATTTCATTGCACTATCATATATCCAATTGTATTTTGCAGAGCACATAGATGCTTCAGCTCAGTTCTCTGTTATGTGAAATTGGCACTGGCAAGCATTTCCTCCAGCTCTAAAGGCGGCTCTGGGCTTTAGCAGGAAAAATGCTATTCGCAAGGAGATAGAAGCCCTGAGTCCTCAAAGAGGTCAGTTCTTCCTGTAACACTACAGATGCCCCTCGTGCTGTCTATTCTGCCTCTTAACTTTTCATTTATCCAGTTACTGAACTGCTCCTCATGCATTTTTATCAAGTTGTGATGACTATGACCGATTTGCAGGCTTCTTAAATGTGACTTTTTGGGGTGCCTCTCTGTGTTTAAACTTGCTGTTGAAAAAAAATCTAATGTGGACAGTGTGAAAGGCTTAGGATGGAGCTAATTTTAGACTATTCTCAGCTGAAAACAAAAGACTTTCCCCTCCAAATTCGGCACAAATGAACATGAGGCGATAGGGTTTGAGTGCTGTAAGGTACCTTCAGCAATGACTTCATTAGGCAGAGAATTCCATTGTGCTTTATTTTCTCTAATTCTTTTGAGGACACACTTCCTTTTAAAATATTTTAATATACATTTTGGCAGCAGGACTTGTTTCAGAGACTTTTTATGACACAAACTAAAAGAGATCCTTTTCTTTTACTTTTTCCTTTTTAATTTGTTCTTGGCACTGCTAAAATAGTTGTGCTGATTGAGGTTTTAGTGCACGAAGCAGTGGTGGTGGAGAGTTTTCATTACACCAGATTTGTTGTGTTTCGAGCTGCTGCAGCATCTTGTGATATTCAAGTGTTTGTCTTAATTCTGCTCTATCAAGCTTGCAAGCAGTGGTGTAATTTCAGAGGATCAGGAATCTCTGTCTGTGCCTACACCCTGAAGGGCTGTTGCTCTCAAGGCACTAAACAGGGTCCATCCCCTATCTGAGTCCCAATAACATTCCCACATTTCTGTCCAGGGGTGCTGCTGCTACATCCTGTTATAACGCAAGATATCCCATGGTTTGAGCACTCCTCAGAAACTCAGAAGCCCTGGGTATCACACTTGCTCCATGGAAAGCACCTTCGTTTTACATTATATTGTTATATTTTAGAGCTCTCTCTGGTGCCCCAAAGCTGCACCATCTTGTACGTATTTTCCCTCTTTCTGCTCTAACAAACCCCTCATTATGCTGTAAAGAGTGCCAAAGCTCTAACAGGAGAGCCTTCTCATACCCCAAATGTTCTGCAGCTTGGGGTGGTAGATGGAAGTCCCCTGAGGGGTTTCTTCTGGGGTGTCTGGTCAATGCTCTGATGGCTGGGTTGGGCTGCTGGAGCTTTCTGTCCTCTAAACAGGCTTCTAAAGGTGTCCTGCTCATTGAGGGAACCACCTCTGTCCCTTTGCCTGGAGATCTTCATGCTGCTGAGATGCAGGTGTGGGAGTAGGGAACAAGCACAAAAGAGGTCTGTAGAGAGAAGAAAGGCTTTTTTCCATGGAGTGGAGCTTGGCTGACTAGCTGACTGCCCACTCAGAGAGCTAGCTGCTAGCAGTCCTGTTCTGAGGGGCTTTTTTTTCATCTGTCTTTAACAGAAAGTGCGTATGCCACATGTTCGACTCGGCACATTACAGAGATAAGTCACCTGCAAGTGATTGCAGCGCTCTTTGCAGACTAGCCCCAGGCTCTGCTCTAACGTTACTGTCTCTCATATTGTTAACAAAAGTAATAGTGCCAGCGTGTCAGGAGTTCAACCGTCTGGCTAAAAGCAACCCACAGAGCCATGGTATCTGCCTGCCTTTTTACTCTAATCTCAGACTTTTAGCACTGTTGAATTATGAAAGTACTGCTGGCAGAGGCGGCACCGTGAGACTGGCTCAGAGCTGAAAGCCCTGCTCTTGTTTCCAGAACCGTGGATTTAACGCCTGTTCGTGCCACGCATAGAGTGAGTTCAATATCAGGTCCATAACTATGTATCCCCATTGCAGAGTTGCTCCGTGTCTGGGAAAGCGTGGAAGAAGCCCAGGTGTGGGAGAGCAGGGGTGGCGCGGGCTGCGGTGCTTGGGCACAGCTGGGAAGGGCAGAGGAGTTCAGCTGTTTGCTGTAGCATCTGCCCTTCCTACGCTTTGCTCTAACTTGTGCCACCAGTCTCTTATCGGCCATCAGTTCAAGAACCTTGAATTTCCAGAGAGGCACCCATCAGAAGGATGATATTATTGAAAAGGCTTTTAACTAATTATATTCAAGCCTTAAGATTCCACCAGGAAAAAAATAAAAGCCATAAATTTACATCTACTTCAGCGTCAGACACAGCTCACCCCTGGTGCCACTTCACAAAACTGCTCCGTTGGTGCTTGCAGGACACTGCCGCCTCCTCAAGGAGGAGGCCAGGGCAGGGCTGAGCTCCGCACGGAGGCAGCAACAGCACTGCCAGCACAGCAGACGATTAATATTTCAGAGAACACCAGTGAGCAGCAACTTTGTGGCAGATTAAGCCAGCCAATGTCCCGCATGCTCCTGTAAATGCTCCTGCATCTGCTTCCTTTTCTTGCCCAAAAGGCAGCTCTAATCCATATTCCTCTCAAAACCGAGACAAATGGGAAAATGTATCAATTTGATATGGTACTTATTTGCATTAACAGTAAAGGATTCTCTGCTAGGATGTGACGGTAGCACGCAGCGTGCAGCCAGAACATGTATTATTAACACCATCCATTTGGTTACAGCTCCAGAAAACAACACAAGGAGGGAGGTAGGATTGCGCTTACGGGTCAGGCACGCCACAGGGATGCTCCAGCCCCAAGAAAACTCACTTAGGAATTTAAAATCAAACCTAATTTATGGAAGTTTTAGAGAGGAACAGAAAGATGTTAAGATGTAGAAATGCAAAAATAAGCAGCCAAGCCACCTTACCTCTGCCCTGCAGTAATGTTACAAGTGGAAACACTAATGTAGGGTTATCCTCTTTCATTATTTAGTCTCCAACTAAATTGATTTAGTCATGGTTACTTCTCTAATTTGTGATGAAGGAAGAATTAAGGCTGTTGGCTTCAGTCATGAAAATAAAACAAAAGTTGTTTCCAGCCTCAAATATCTGTGGAAAAGCTTGCTTTCTGGATTGTGGGCTGCCTTATTCCTCTCCCCTGCATTATAGTGCCCTTTATGTTCTCTTTCTCTTTTACGATACTCTCCGGTGTGCCAGTGCTTATTAAAGAAAAAATGAAAAATTCATACACAGAGGATTCTGAGACATAAAAATGTTATGGATAATGGTGCAAGAGTTGTCTCTTCTTTTTTCTGCTTTTGGCATTTTTATAATGTTTAAAGGTTTAGGGAGCTGTTTTGTCTTTAGAGCATACAGTAGATGGTCAGAAGACTAATGTTGCCTGCATCGCTTCGCAGAGCCTTTCAATTTGCTCTTTTGTCCTCTCAGTGTGAAATGAAGGTCTGTTTGCTCTGCAAGGCCACTGTCTGAAGTGTGTCACAGCAAGGTGACCGTCTGTAACCCTCCCCAGGCACTCTGCCAGGTGGCCGCTGCCATGCTTTCTGCAGAGGAATCAGAGCTGAGGGCAAAAGTTATTTATCTGATGGGTCTTAGGAAGCAGACAAGAGCCTGCTATTGTTCTTCACCTGCCGGAGTGAGGCTATCAAGCTTCAAGAAACTTTTTCTTCCCATATTCGTAATTATAATACAAGCTGTTGTGTAAGTAGAAAAGCCTCTTGATAGGCAGCGATCAGATGCGACCAGCTTTCGGAGCAGTCAGCATCAGCAACACAAGGTGCGTGTTCAAAACTTGCTTGGTCAAGAAGGCAGGAATCTCCTCCCACCCTGCAGTTCACTGGAGCCCGTGGACAGGAATGGAGCTCTCTTCCCTCTACCACTGAGACGTTCATAGTCTGAGGTGTTTTGTTTGTCCACTAATCCTTGTGGGATTTCCAAGTGCTTGTGCAATCTCAGTGCTGCTCCTGAACCTAAGTGTGCACTTGCCTCTCTGCATCCTTGGGCAAGGAGGTCCCAGATCTTCTACCCGTCATATGAAGAACCATCTCTTCTTGCCTCTTTTTTAATTTGGCTGTTACTGTCATTCAAAGGCACCCCCTTCTTGTGCTTGAAGAGAGAGTGAACCACCAATGTCTCTTCAGCAGCTCGGTGCCACTCAGGATTGCATTCTCGTATGAGATTGATGAGGGCTGGAGAAATATTTAGAACTTGGTGCAGGACAATGGGCTGCCATCGCCTTTGACCCTTCATTGTTCTTGGGAGCTACAGCTGTGGAAATGAAGTAGTACAGCTACAGCATTTCAACCACTGCCATTGGCAGGGCTAATAAACACGATTTTAAAATGCTTCCTGGGAAAAGCAAAGTGTGTTTCAAACAGGATGTGATACACAAAATGTGGTTTCCCTGAAAAAACCATGAAAAACCACAACATGGAAGTTAAACATAGCACTGTGACTGTGAAAGGGAAGAGTTTTACTCGTGGTTTAAGTTCAAAGTGTCAATACAGACTTAAGCAGGGCACTATTACAGTATTTCCCTGCTACTGGTTACTAAAATAAAGAAATCCAAGAGCAAATTCTGAATTATTTTTTTTTTTAGGTATTTAGTAACTTCTGAGCAAGAGTATAGTGTCTTAATTCCAAAATAAGGAGTCTAGTGTCATTTCATGTCTTCCTTATGGTACAAGCTGCTGGAACTATAGCTTTCGTAAGACTCTCAGCTTTCCTTACTTTTTAATTTTTAAGATTTATTTTTCCTTCTAAAAGAAACATGAGTTTCAGGACTTCTGGGGAAAAAAGTTGAAAATGTGACCCAAATATATGCTTGGAAGCATGCTGAAGCATGTCAGAACAAATAAAAGGCAATTCAATTGGTTATTTCTATTTAAATCGCAGCACTTTTGGAGGCTTGTTTTGGCACAATCAATTAGCTCCTCTGCACTTTTTCACCTTCCACAGAAGCAGTGCAAGCTTCACAAGTACCATTTTATAATCCTCAAACAACCAACTAATGCTCTCGTTTCCCATCAGTTCATTGCCAGGCACAAAGGGGTTTAATAACAAAATGATTGATAACTCTATTTAAACAGAACATTAGCCTAATGACGTATGAAACTGTAGCAGAGTTGTTAGCTGATGTACAAAAGAATTCCTTAAAGAGCCGCGGAAGTTGCCTTGTCTGACGTCCGAATTGGTTCGCTAATCTCTCTGCAGATTCCTCCCTCGCATCAATCTGCTGATGATGAACGCCCCTTAGACACATTGCGAGCACTTGCTCGGTGCCTGTAGCCTTTCCCAGCATCTTGGGAGAGATTCGGTGCTGTGAGAAGGGACCCGGATGGTAGTGACAATGGGATGTCCACGTTAAAGGCTATGACAAACTGCATCAGAGCAGCTTGTGTTGCTCCAGCCTTTCTCTCCATACAATGTGCTCTATGTTAGAGGTCGTGAGGCTTCATCTCTGAAGTCTTCCTGAACACAGCTATTATCTGAATTGTGATGTTTTTTTCCCAGAAGAGGTGAATCTTTCAGCTACCTTATCCAGCAGTGTTCTTCAAAACACTGGTAATCAAGAGCCGAAAGCACAGTGCAAGCATTTAGGAAGCCGGCCAGCAGCGCGCTGTCCTGCGGGTGCCATACATTCTCTGTATGACCCATTTCCAGTCAACACCGCTCCTGGGGGCTGAGCTAAACAGCCTTGCTGCAGCTGGGTTCTATGTAAGCCCTGCAGAGCAACCAGGTTACACCTAGAACTCAAGTCCTAGATTTTTTTCCTTCCAAAGGCTCCAGCTGCCAAAACGCGTGAAGGGTGGGCAATACATGAAAATAATGGTGAGACATCTCCTATCAGCACTACAACAATCAACAGTGTTTTGCAGTATGACTTCTTCTACTTAAGAGGGTGACTTTATCAGTGTTGTAGTTGTGTTTTACACAGTTGGAGCAAGGCAATACAATGGCTCTCATAACTATCACCACTCGGCAGTTATTGGCATATGCCTTGACCTTCCATGAAGGTCCCAGACACACAGCTATTGCCTGGGAAGGAGCAGAATATTGGTGCCACCTTCTACCCTTCCCAGAACTCCCACAGCAGCAAGTTCTTTACAAAAGGACTTGGCCAACAGGACTACGCAACTGAGGCAGATGTATTAAGGTGTCTACAGAAAATCAGGTTTGCGTTGTATGCCTGGACTCATGTCTGAAGCAGCCGGGATGGTGAAGCTTCTGCTGAGCCCTGCATTTGCCATCTTTAATAGGAGATGCGTCATGAAAGAATCCCAGCTGTAATGGAGTGAATCTTTGTGTGAACTTTGCAGAACTCACCTGACCTCCACTTGAAACCTCTGGTACTTTTCCATTATCACGCTCTTAGAGCAGATCAGGGTATTTTAGCCAGCGCGTTTATAAAGATTATGCAGGCTACATCACCATTTTAGAATGGCTTTTCACTGCACATTTATTTTTCTTCATTCCTTTTAATTAGTATCTGGCCAACGAAAGCTCCAGCTCTACTTCTAATGCTACTCGTCCTTGGGGGACCAGCTAAGAAATATTTCACATGTCATTACGTGGTCATTCTCTCTTCACTCTAAATGTCTCACTTACAGATGAAAGGCTCCCTCCTGGTAACTGATGCCCCCGCAGCCTGACAAGTCTGTCAATCCTGCTCTGCAGAGCATATGTCCACCCCAGATACCTGATGACAAATGAATTACAACTGATATTCCCTTCACACCCTGCAGCAGCAGCCATTAGCCCTGCTGGAGTTTGTCTGTCACACTGAAGACTACCGGGAAGATGGTTTGGAAGTCTTTATACCTAAACCTCAGCTATTTATATACCAAATACTGTACAAGAATGATGGGAAGTGAATCATCAAAGATGTTTTGATTCCATGAATAAGATTCAATTTCAAGTTTATCCTAATGATGCAGATATTCTTCCCTGGAGAGGAACGCGTAGTCTCCCACCTCACTGGCAGCTGTATGTGGTGGGGCTTTTCCCCTTCAGATCTGGCTGATTAAAGAGAAGGACCTGGTCAGTGATTTGGTGAGAGGCCTCTAAGCCAAATATGGCATGAGGGACTGAGTACTCACTTTTACTCATTAAGTCACAGATCGTTCTATCTGAATTCACACCAAACCTGTAGACTGCACCGCACAGGAAGGAAGGCACACCTTAGCCAAAGGGAGTTGTCACCCACGGGCAGAGGCAGCAAGGCTTTAGTACTTCTTGCTGCTCTGCTTCCTACCCTGCTCCTTCCGACTTTTATCAACTCCCGCCTCGTTTTCCCGCTTGCAAAACAGCTGAGCAGCCACAGCCCAAGCTGGGAAGGAAAACCGATGGTGAGGAGCTAGGAACAGGGAGCCCTGGAGCCACTCCAAGGTGCACCACGCTGCCTCCTGATTCTGACACTGGACGTGTGAGTGGGTTCTCTGCAAGATGAGGCTTCCCAGCACTGAAGCCCCATTTTAAGTGTTGCTTCAGACAGGTGTTTGCTGCCTCCCTCCAGTCCTGCTTGTAACGGAACAAGATTTTTCTCCTTGTATTGCAGTGTTGCAGAAGCTGATGAGAAGCTGAGATGTTTTAATCTGGAGCTAGTGAGTGCAGGCATTGTTCTTGTACAGCAGATGCTAGCTGATGGCATTCATTACTATTATTTATTACACTCTTTGCAATAAATTAATAAGACTGTACTATAAGGCGTGATCAAAAATAGGCTACTGGGTAGGATGAATACTTGTGAGGAAAGCAAAAGAGATGCACAAGATTGCTAGAGGAGCTTCTCCTTCCCCCACCTTTTAAAAATAGCCTCACGCTGGGAGCTTGAGGAGAGGCCAGAATGGTTTATAATACCAAAACCATAAGTCTTGAAGTGCTGATGCCCTCATCTGGTATTTCCTGCCATTGTCCTGGATCTCAGTCATGTTTATGCCTTAAAATATTTAAGATACTTCTGACAGGAACAAGGAAGAGCAGGTAACTCTCATTTCCCATATGCTCCCAGGTGGGGTGCACCTATATCACACATATATAGTGGGAAACTAGCTTGAAATGCAGCCTCTTTCATTCAAACAAAACACCTGCGAAGAACCACTTCCTACAAGTCCCATGTGACATCCAAGGTACAAATCAATGTCATTTCTACATATGAGGAAACATTTCCATTGACTCTTAGTTTCACTCCTTTTGTCAGCACACTGACCTATAAGAAATGCTTGACTTTATTCTTAGAACTCATCACCCTTGCTTTCAAGAGGAATGGAGAGTTCCTACAGCACAGCCATCTGCTCCTTGTTGCAGGCTGGTAGCAACCCCCTGTTTTTAAACACAGCTACAGCTACGAGTATATACCACCTGAAAGCGCATCGATTTATTAAAGAACTATATAATCTATTGTTGGTATTTATTTTATTAAAAATAAAGCTAAACACTCCTTTCTGTGGAAGCATATTGTTTACCATGCAGGCTGCTGCAGGTTGATTAGCCCAGTTTCAGGCTAAGAAAAGCTGTGCTGGTGGTAACATTCTTCCGCCTGCCTGCAGGAAAAAGAAAATCCATTTTGTTATTTACTCGGAGAACTGAAAATCAATGTTAGCTTTACTGGCTGGAGCTTAGCTATAGCAAAACTTGGGCCAGACTCGCTGCAGGTGTAAAGCAGTACTGCTGCTCTGGCTGGAGGGCTCTGGCGCCAGCTGAGCCACCCGGGTTTTATTGCTTATTTGATCAAATTAAAGGATATTTGCATCTCACATCAATTTTCAAAAAGTCACACATATGACCCCTTATTATTAGAAACACACATCAGGCTTGCATTGTCAGCACAGCACCCCCAGCCTGCTACTGACCCTAAGGCCTGACCTGCTCCCAGTGAGGGCAAATATGGATGTTACTCGTGTGGTGTGAGCAGCGATCACCCTAAAAACTGAGAGGGACCCCACTGTTTGCACCAGTGAAGAGCCCACCCCATCACCTCCTGCAAAATCCTGGGGGCACATTGCTTAGGGGGACCAGGTGATGTAAGCGATGGGAGACTGTCCTGACCATGGAGGGATGTCCCCTGGCTATCAAAGACTGTGCAGATCTTTATTCATACAGCTCCTCATGCCTCCGCAGAAAACCTGCTCCATTTCTTCCGCTGAACCCAGATGAGCAAACTAGACTTTTCATCGTATCCTTGAAAAAAACAAATAAAAATTGCAGTATATCTGCCTGCAGGTGATGAGTACAATTATATCCCCACCCCACCTTTTTTTCCCCCAAAGAAAAAAAGTATCTTTCACTGTAGAAAAATCTGTCCTTCATTTAGCGAAGCCAGCAGCTGTCAGGAGAGGAAAGCCGCAGATTGACAGAGGAAAAAAACAGCAAAAGAGCTCCCAGAACATTGCACAAAATAATAAAAAAATCTTAAAATGTTGACCTTGCACAGAAGTGTGTATAATCAAAGAAAAAACAGCAATGTAACATCCTGGTTATTTCCTAAATGGGAGTACTGGATGCACTGAGAGGTATCCTGCTCTGAGAGCCTGCAGTTACGTTTTTCTTGTGTTTTTTTTTCTCCAGAACAGGAAATCTGGCATGCTTAGAGGTCATTCCCCTTATTTCTGAAACCCCTGCACTTTTTTCCCCCCCCATCTCCTTTCTTGATTGTATTATGGTCTGGTTTTATCAAATTACTTCGCCATTGATAATTTCCAAGGGCACTGGTGCAGTTACATTAAATTTGTGACCTGGGAGAGAAGTCACAGTATCATTAAAACCCAAATAATTTAAAAAAAAAATTTACTTCCATCTCCTCGTCTTGAGTTCATGTAGTCTTCAATTTTTTCTTCTACTTTAATACTGCTTCTGTCTATAACCCAGTTCACTTCCAGACCCTGCTGTTCAGCTGCTACTGAAACGTCGTCTTCAGAAACACCGAGTGGGGAAATGTTGATTTGTTTTGATCTCAGGGGAAATAATGTAACTCGGCGGCAAGCCCACCAACAGCCACTCTTAATACACAGCTAGACAACTTGCAGAGAGATCACCTTGCTGTTAGGCTGTGTATGCATGTTTAATTGCATTTAATTCTTGAACGCTGATACAACTCGTTTCAGCTGTATGAATAATGGGGGTTTGTTTGGTTTTGTTGGTTTTTTTTTTTTTGGTTCACTGGCTGAACCAAAGGAGACTAGAGGAAAAAAAAAAATATAAATTGTTTGGCTTCATTTTCAGGTTCTTTAATCCTCTTTGCTATGTGGCCTTTTATTATGAAATGGGAAAAAAAAAAAGTTTCAAAATAAAAAGCTGAAATGTTTAATGGAGGTATTTCCTAGAGATACTCCGGGGAGCAGGGGGAGGGGGAAGGTTAAAATGCAGCATTGGGCCTATCTCCAATCAGGCTGTCGTGTAACTTCTGCCCAACCTGCACTGTTCCGGCTGTGAATGTGCATTTTGCCAGGCGAACTGAGGCAGGCACAACTGTGAGGACAGCACGCACCAAAATGACATTTTCCACACCACACACCCCACCCTCCCGGTCGCACTGTACTTCTCACACTGGTATTCTTACAAATGCTGAATTTGTGGGCTCTGTGGATTCTCAAGGTGCTAATGTGACCACACTGGGAAGAGTTTTCCTGTGAACGGTTACTTACTGATAAAACAAGACTGTTCTCAGTCAAGACTCGTAGAAACGTGCAGGCTTTGGCTGGGCCTGAGATGTCCTTTACCAGTTATCCAGGTTGCTTCAGGAAAGCTGGCTGGCCGTCAAGTAAAGTATCTATTCAGAAGACAAGCATTTCAGAGGAAAAACTATTCGAGCAGTGACACTTGGCCCACCTTGCTCCAGAGGTGGTCACTCTTCCCCCAAGCCTCATCAAGCTGGGTGGTGCTAGGATGGGACCACCACGTCTGAAGTTCTTTTGCCATCCAGTGCCTTCCTGAGTCAGGTCCAAGCATCCTCTGCCATCAGGGAATAAATCACTGATGGATTTGTCACTGGCATTATTTCTGCAGTTGGGGAATTGTAGTCATTATCCTGCAGTGTATATAGTTCCCATTTGAAGCTTCTCCTAGATTACCTACTGAGCTTGAAAGTTAAGTCACTAACCCAAACACCTCCAATGCCAGTTCATGTGGAAGCCTCCTGCTTCCACAACACTTGTAGCTGAAACATTGGCACTTCAATGTAACAGTCCTGAACTACCCCACGGTGCCGTGTCTTCCCTGTACCTTACTGTCTCCACGCTGTTTCCACTGCAGGCAACCACCCACCCCCCGGTGAGGGGCTATGGGCTGTCAGGAAGGAGATGCAAGAGCAGAGCTGAGACATGGAGGAGAGGAGCAGGGGGAAGTGCAGCATAGAGATTTCAGGGGCCACAGTACAAAGGTAAGAGCTGTCAGCCAGGTTCAGGGACCTTGGAGCATCTTGCTACAAAATGAGACTAACAAATAAATAAACCCTGGGTTTTAATTAACATGTTCTTTCACTCATGCACAAAATCAAAACCCCAACCATTCCCAATCACAATCATCTTTTTTTCTTTTTTTTTTCCTTTTTGTTTAATTAGGAGGTTTTGCTATCCTAATTGTTACATTTGTCCACTTCCACCAAATCAAATCAAACTAATGACAGCCAGATGGTTGCGGCTCTCAAGATGTGTCACTCAAGACTAATCCATGCCCTCTGCTGTGCAGGAGCAAGGAGCAGAAGGAGCCTGTCCTCTTCCTCCGGGCACTTGAAGGACAGGATTAAAACATAGGTAGTCAGTCAGCAGGAGGCAAAGCTGGTGGATATTGCTGCAACCAGCTCTCCCCCAAGAGCTGAGGTTGGTTATCCACGCCGTTCATCCACCATTGTCAAAAAACACACAAAGAGATGGATGGGGAAGAGTAAGCTAATGTCTGGAGAAGAAACAAGGGGCGTTTGATCTCTTCAGGCACTCCGAAGGACACAGAGATTTGTACATGCCCCTGCCCACACTCAACCTCTTGCACACCCTCGACCTCCTGCTTGGTCCATAACCTGCACACACACCCTTATTAAGGGTGAGATTTGTACCCACATCTTTTGCTCCACAATAACAGACTGGAGATGTTGTTCCCGGCAGCTCCTGATAATACATGCATAGTAATAATTACAGCAGTTTATTTAAGAAGCAATGGGTCAAACCTGTTGTATCACTTGAATGATACTTGCAAATTACTACAAGGTGCACCCATTGTAAGTCAGGATAATTAAGGCTGCTGTTATTAACACTCTGCCCTTCCCTACTGCCGATTTAATTTCCTTGAACATTTTTACATCCTTCTCCTCATCCTGCCTTGGGGTTTTGTAGTAAAATTCAATAACCATTTTCCTTTCTAATTTTGCCATCAGAGCTCAGAAGCAAGTCAAGCCTCCGTGCAAACTTGCCTGCTGTTAGCGCTTCCCCTTGTTCAGGGCTGACGGCCCCGCCAGAAACCAGAGGAGCTTGTGTAGCTCTTTCATCACATCCCTCAAGCAGTTGCTTTCAGAGACCCTCACAGTCAACAAAAGTCTCTCTGAGGACTTTGAGGCAGGATTTTACACCAGCATGGCTTACTGGGATGTGGGTGTCCACCTACTGGGCAGGGCTCTGCCTGCAGCTGTTTTGCACCCGTGTCCAGCCTCATGTCAGTCCATGGGCATGCAGAGACCAAAACCTGCGGAACACCTCCCTGTTGGAGGAGGTTTTTTAATTCTCTGTGTTCCCAAGGTCAGGAGGAAAACCACCAGTCTGCCATAGCCACCACCAGCTGCAGCCCACCTTGACAGGGTAAACCTCAGCTTTCCATCTTACCCTTTTTTGATGGACAGCCCTGCTAGGAAGAAAAAACATGACCACAGTGTGTGGTTCCTTGATCTTGGCTCTTGTTTTTATTTGTATTTTTTGACAACACAAGCAGAAGCTTGTTCACCTGGCATTCAGGCAACGCTGTCTCTCTGTAAAGCTTTCCTTCCTCCCTTCCAGTCTCTGAGGACATTAAGGTTCCTCTGAGAAAACCCTTGAGCTCTGCCTCCAAAAGCAATGCTGAAGAGCAACATTTTGGATCCCCTGGCTTGTGTCAAATGCCTTATTCTGGCATGTTTCAGAAGAGCAGATGTTCCCACAGATACCACAGAGGCTTCAGCTCTTTCTCAAGCTACAGCTAAAGACATCAGGAATCAGTCTTCAGGCTGTTTAAAAGCAGGTATTGCTGTCAATGTTGTGATGGGATTTTCTCTGCTTTCAGGCTAGGCTGAGTGCCTCAGCTAGCAGCTGGCATGGGGAAGGCTCCTGTCATGCTTTTTTTCCAGGCCTTAAACTATTTTACAAATCACACTTTCACATCCAGACACCAAAACAAGTAGCACTGCATGCACAAACTAGAGAGGCAGCACCTGTGGCTGCCACTGGTATCACCGGCCTGTCTGAGACAGGTGAGGAAGGGTTAAAAGGCAGGTGGGGCTGTTGCACCTGAGGCCTGATGATGACAAGCTCCAGCTATATAAGGCTGCAGGAGAAGCACAAGCCCTTGAAATGAAGACTAGGAGCTGGGTTTTGCTATAGCCTTTGTGCATCAAATGTCTGTGTCTGGTGAGAAAGAAGTTGTAAGAACTGGCTGAGCTGCTGAAAGTAAGTGTTTGATGGGGAAGGGAAGAGCTGAGGTATTGGTCCAAGGATGTAGTACCTGTGTGGTGAGAGAGGCTGGACACTCCTTAACAGGAGATACTTATTCTCAGATAGGAATTAAAGATTCCTTTGCTGATAAAACATTTTCTCCCTTGGGATGGATGCTGGTATCCCTTTGTCCATGTATTTTCATGCTGGAAAGGTTAACAGCTCTTTGGGCAAGTCTGAAGGGGGTTCTGCTCCAACTCTTGGCAGGCAGAACTGGGAGAAGTGAGGAAAAGTGTCTGTGCCAATATATTAGACTGGAAATCAGAGTCTTCTAGTTGCAGTTCCATAGCCATTGTGATCTATCTTTGTGAGTCAAGGGGCAGACAAATTCCAGCATCATCTGCTATTATGCTATTAGTTAATACTTCACCCAAAAGGTGGGGTTGGCAGCCTCAAAGCCCTATAGCTGTGTTGGAGATAAGGGGTTTAAATTTGGGTGACATCCCATCCCTGGATAAATGCAGGGGATGTGGTAACCCGTTGGGGATGGTGCTGAGTTGATACCTCCCCTCCCAGCTCCACTTCAAGTAAACCTCCCTGGCCTTGGGATACTGATGCATCTCACCCTGACTGTTCCCAGTTTGGGTGCTCAGTTTCCAACCTATACAGCTACAAAACACCTGGGTGTTCCAGGGTTCTTGTCCTGCCTGCCAAAAGCTCGCAGCAGCTGCCCAGGCTAATTTTACAAGTCAGGTGTTTGACAGGCAACTCTTCATATCTTTATGACTAGACATTATTATATTGTTCTTTCATTTGATAACTGCTTCAGTAACGGCTTCCATTTGCAGTAAATCTCTTGCACTGTCTTTTTCCCCCCTATTAAACATACGATGATAACCTTTGCGGGAGGCTGTGTGCAGAAATCCAGTGAAGCTTTTAGAGGCTGGGGAGGAGGGGAGATATGGAGGGGAAGATGTGGTCAGCACTAGCAAACAGCCTGGAGGAAAGATGCTTTTGGAGAAGCTAATTATACCCTGGAGCACTTACTTGGAAGAACTTACCCAGCAAGCAAGTTGAACTGGAAAATGAATATTTAAA
>NW_010420330.1:0-35865 GCF_000710305.1 Buceros rhinoceros silvestris
ATATAAAAATATATAAATTCTGTTAAATAAAACAAAAAAAATAGTTATGATAGATTACAAAGTTTGTAGCAAAAAAAAAAAGTTTACAACAGAAAATAACACTGAATGCTATGAACTTTGTTACCTCCAGTGACAGGTTTTGAGAGTTTATATCTAAATTCCCAGTGAGGCTTCAGAAACAATGAATCACAATTTTTAAAACAATTTTCAATCAGTTTTAGACCAAAGCCAAATTTTAAAATTCCAATTTCCTGTGGACTGTAAATAGTGTTGGTTTTTAAACTTAGTTTTGACATCATCTGGATACAACTAAATGTGACCCAGAAAGATGAAAAGTACAGTCTTTTCTTTCCATTTTGAAGTTAATTTCTACTGAATCTGTGTAAATACACAAGTTTAAGAGGGCTGTTTTTGAACTTTAGGACAAGATTTGCAAAAGGACTTGATGTTTTAATTTTACCTTTGTCCAAGATGACAGCCCTCCAAAACCTTGTCTATAATTTGTCATCTTCTGACAAATACCAAACTGTCAGGCCTAATCTGACACCTGGCTTTAACAGTCTCATCAGAATTGGGAGCCGCTAACATTCCACAGGTACTATTATGCTCAGAGCGTGCCCAGATCACTAAGAGTAATGAGACACAAGGATATTTATGAAAATGTTTTTATGAATTGAAAGAAAGGATTATATTGAATTATATTGAATTTGAGATGGTGTTGACAAAAAAATAATCCTAACATAGTCACTAATTTAGACACTTAAAATTTTTAAATTTTCTATAGCACTCTTCATTTGCTTTTCTCTATCACTCATACTTATCTCATTGCATGGAACTTGACTAAAGTTACTGAATTACTCTGACTTCACTCATATAACAGAAAAAGAAAATCTTGGACACATTTCTTACCTAGAAGAGTGGAACACATTAAAAAAAGAAAAATCAAGAAAGTAGATTCCTTGCTTCTTCCAACTAGTACATTATTAAAAAGAAGAACAGAACGTTATTGTTTCCCATTAACTATTAGCCCACTGAAGCAAGCTGGAGGTCTTAATAATTACAAGCAGTCGGATTTTTACGCATTTATTTTTAATCCTGTTACTGAAATGAGCAAGTTGTTCTGAGCCAAAGCAAGTCTTCCTCTAGCCATAAACTCCTCATGAATAAGTCATGTTAGTCTAAAACTTATTAACACAGTATAAGAGCATTGATATTATTCAGACCAGGGGTCATTTAGTCCTGCATCCTCTTTCCAGCAGGCCTATGGAAGGATGCCTAGTTGCAAGACGTTTGTTTGAAGCATTTTCCAACAGTTTTCACCTCAAAGAGTGTCCTGAGCTTGCTGTTATTTTTTATTTGTTTGTTTAGAAACCCTCTCAGTGGTACTCTCTTGCCCGTCTCACCTTGAACTCTGAAAAGGATGAAGCGTGTTCCTGGCAAAATTTATGTTTACAAATACTTTCATTTGCAAAAACTGCAATCAAAACTTTGACATATTATGCAATTTTAAGAATCCTACCACCATGTTCAAGATTAAATAAGTATTCCGTGAGCAGTCATGCATGCAAACCTCACATTTATAGAGTGTCAGGACAATATGAGTCTAGCTTAATTCATAATATGCAGGCCACTTTCAAATATTATAGAAGCAATGTAAATGTACAGGAATGAAAACAATTTTGAATAATTAAGTTTTTTAACACCCTGATCCTTTACACTGATGAAAAGTAGGCTATGCTTAAATACAGAAGAATGATATTCCATGGAAGGGTTAAATGTGTTTACTTTGGTGACAAGGAATGGCATTCAAGTAAATCTGACAACTATCTTCTGATATTAATTGATCCAGGATGAGTTACACATGACCTGCTTAGAAAAATTCCTAGATCAAGAATTGAATCCAATATTTCAAATAGCTATGCTTTCAAAACATAATGTGTGAATTAAAGTAAATTCATATTAATTGTGATTTCCAGTCAATAATGCCCCAAATCAGATGCCTAACAGAGTGTGAAGTGATATTTTTCCTTCTAGATTTTTTAGGGGTTTTTTTTTCCCTTCTAAACATGCCATCCACACTGCTTACTACCTGCACTTCTGCAGATGTTCTTAATACCATTGCTGAAAGCCTTCAATCCGTTTTCCACCTAAAGAAAGTTGTTCCTCTTAGCCTTCATTCCCGGACAATAACATAGTCAGTAAAAAGCAGTCAAACTTTTGGTCATCTTCAGCAGAAAGGTATTGTATATCTTGTGTGGGAAAACTGAAAATATTGAACACAGTAAAAGGAGAGACACAGATAGCAGGAATAATGTCTGAAAGCACGATTAATTCCTCCTGCTCCATTAGGTTAATTAGGTCATATGAATTTGTGCCAGGTAATGGGCTTTTTTTCCTGACCCTGTACACTTTTCAGTCAGTTGTCTTTCTTCAAACTAATTGTATATATCAAGGATGTATGATTTTCAAGACAGCTCTCAGGTTGACAGTTAAGGCAGATGTCTCAAACAATGACTCAGAAACCAGGAAAAATGTTGCTGGTAACTAGGCACTAGAAACAGCCCACTCTAAGTCTGCTATTAAAATGAAAGTCTGTAGCACCAAACTGAGAAAGAAAAGTTGATATACATCTGCATTTGTTCAGAATAGGACGACAAAAGGAGGAATAGCTTAAGCTATTAAAAAACAGGCAGAGAAGATGTGCTAATGCAGGTATCTAACCTGTAGACTCCATCGTCAGCAGCAACGTCAACTGTTTGAGACAAAATCCTTGCTGACAGGTCTCACACTGATTTCCAGTTTTCTGTGTTAAATTTCTTCTCTGTTAAGTGTTGCTTGCTTAAGAAGTATAGAGATGCTAACTAAGACATAGTAATTCCCTAATTACGCTGCTCCCTTAGTGGTGCACACTTAGGGAGCAGATGAGAGAGCAGCCAAACAACATAAATACTCATAGACATTTTCACAATGAAAACATACATCAGTCATTTATTACATGTACAAACACGAAATGTCATCTCTTGCAATGACAGTTGTAGGCAAT
Source organism: Buceros rhinoceros silvestris (assembly GCF_000710305.1). Taxonomy (NCBI): domain Eukaryota; kingdom Metazoa; phylum Chordata; class Aves; order Bucerotiformes; family Bucerotidae; genus Buceros; species Buceros rhinoceros. The sequence continues at coordinate 3,044 of NW_010420330.1, forward strand.
ACTTTGAAATTTAGATGTTATATGATGAAAAATACAATAAAATAGCTACCAATAATTTCCCTATTGGATTACGTCTTCCTGGGAATTCAGACACAACTTATATATAAATTGGTGTTCATTCCTTAGTTATGTCATGCCTTGTTTCTTTTGGGGTGTTTTCCTGCAGCAATATGCTTCTCCTGTTACTGAACTTTGCCTGATAATGCAGGATTTGGGGTGTTATGAAGCTTTGTTTCTTTGAAATCAACCACCAGCCAAGAATAAATTAGATAGCTTTATTGTAACAATTATTCTGTGGGCTCAGAAAAATATCAGTTATTATTAGAAGGTCATGGATACTCAGATAATTTGAAAGTACCCTTCAGTCTCCTCTGAAGGATTAACACTGCTGAATTTGGATTTATTAACATTCTCTTTGCCAGTTTTACTCTCCACTAGGAGATCGACAACCGAAGTAGTGTGGTTTCATCAGAAACTGTGCACTGCAAGATGCTGAGAGGTGGTTTGGAATGAATATTTCTTATGACGTGGTAGAGGCCATGAGGTTTTCTTTTCAGTCTTGCATTTGGGATTGAGGGAGCAAAGTATGAATTTAAAATTACTTTATTTTAAGGTGACATCACCACTAATACTTAATTTCTCATGTGGCAAATGTAAAGGATGAGGCAGTCTTAGTTTTAGAAGGGTGATTTAGAACACTGGGCTGCAATGGTCAGTGTGAGAAGAATCAACGTATAGAAGCAGGACAGTCATTTGATGTTATTTTTTCATATTGCTTAGTTCAACAGGAACCTAATATACAGAGAGATCTGGCAATCCTTGTTTGTAAAATTGAAATCAAGTTTCACATTTACACAGATACTCCAGAAGGCAGGATGCTACATGGCATCATGGTTCAGAATTCCCCTGATCCAAAGGGGGGATTTTACCAAAACGTTATGAGGCAAAATGTCATCTTTACCGTACTTCCTTTAGGCAAATCTTTTTTGATTTACTGACAATATGTTTTTTTAAAAAACCTAACAGCTTGGTTTTTAAATATCAAATCAAGTTGTCTTTGATTTACTGACAACATGGTTTTTAAGTAGCAGTATCTGCAGCAGGCTACAAGGGATGCATTAGTTGAAATGTTATGCTGTAGTCACAAGTGCCTCAATGTTAGGTAAATAATTTAGAATCTGCAGGGTTCCTCAGAATAGAGTTTTTGTTATTCTTCACTTTACGAATTACACGACTAATTACTATTTCATTGGCTAAGAATGATCAACAGGGAAATAATCTAGGCATCAAATACCAGATTTTTATTTTGCTAAGTGTCTTAAGGATACAGCATTATGTTTTAGCCCAGCAGATACTTTTCCTGTTCTTCCTGCTGTACCAAGGGAAGTATACAGTACAATTTGTAAATATTTCTAGACTTAGCAATTTAAACAAGGTAGGAACAGAAAAGCCTGGGTAAAAGTGTTTTATTAACATGCTATTAACTAAGACCTGCTACCTCTTCTAAAGAGAATGAAACAGGTGAGAGGAAAAAAAAAAAGCCCAAGGAAACGAAAAACTTACATAAGTGACTCCCTTAGTGACTTTTCAGGCTGTCAAGTCTCAAAAAAATAGGAGTAAAGATGTTGTTTCCAAATGAAAAATGTCCTGTGGAAAAACCAAGCTAATTGTTACATGAGGTTTTACAATTTCTATGCCTACTGCATTTCTGTATGTTAAAGAAAGTTGAATAATCATACTATGGAATTGAATCTATAATGCTCAAATTCTACAAAAGCATTGCATAGGTAACTCTGTATGCACTCAGAACCACATTTATTTCACTTTTATCTCTGCATATGCATCTAGCGGATGCGAGAGGGGACATCTATAGTACTTTTCTGGAGTGGGTTATTGACCCCCTGATTCTGCCAACCTTGAAGTCAGCTACAATTTTTGAGTTGTATTGAAAAATTCACCTAGTGAATTCCTAGGCAGCTCTGAAATAATAAAAAGTTAATGAAGCTGTCAGTCACATCAGGTACAGGTTGTGCACTTTTCCCCTCGCTTTTCTCTCCAGTATATGCAACTTTCCCCACTACCTTGATCCTTCTCGGGAGAAGCAGCAGGACGTTTTGGAGCAAGTTACAGCTTACTAAACTTGCAGAGAGGAGATCATAGCACTAGGCTGCTGCAGTCCTCTCCCTTTTGCATTCCCCCTCACAGCTTTCCAGAGGAGTTTTGCAGAATCTAGACCCATATGTATAAAGTGCTGCAGTCTGGACTTTATCACAGTCTAACATATTTCAGTTGCTGTTTTTTAAAACAGAACAAAACAATACACTGCAACAAGAACAACAAAATAAGAAGAATCAAAGCATTTTCTACCAGAAATTCTAAGCACAGTAAGAAGTGAAACTCATTACTGGTCATCTGAGGTGCTCTTCTTTGCTATATTAGTATAAGGTTTAATAAAAAAAAAGTAAACTTCGTACTGTGAGAAACTGCAAATATCAAGCACTCTGGAGAGGCAGAACTAATTAGGCTATATACAAATTTTTCTGGAAGGGCAAGTTGCAGAGGACCACTTCTTACCAAAGTACATTTTTACTGTCTCCAATGTTATGCATCTTCCTAAGTAAAGCTCTATGATGAACAACTTCTTCCTAAAAAGACTAGGAACGAAATGGTCTGGAAAAACAATGAGGTAGCTACAGGGATTTTCCTTTGATGTGTCCTTCCTGAAAGGTCAGTTGGGACCTTCCCTTTTTGCTCTGAGATGCCAGCACATGTCTGATCGGACTGAAGTAACTCACCCAAGAAAGGCTAAGTTAGCATGAAATGACTCTGAAAAGTGTTTCTCTGCCAGATCTTGAGATGATGTGATGAAAAAATTGGTGTCCATGGCACAGGCTGTTAAATTTACTTAAATTATTAACAGGGCTGTTTTGACACTGAATTAAAGGTGAAACTTTTCAAAATGATATACATGCACAATCCTATGAAATATTAAGCTTCCAACGACTAGTCAGTGACGTCAAAAACCTCCCAGTAATTTTTACAGTCTGAGCACGTTATCAGTTATAAACTTGAAAGAAAAATCACAAAACGTTTAGTCAAGTCACACCAGTACCTAGGAAATGCTAACAATTCACCTCACCCACAGCACTACCTCTTGTTTATGCCTTGTTGGCCTTAATATTGAAAACACAAATGAGACAGATGGAGCCTGCAGCATGGCCTGAAAGCTGAGAGGAACAGGTCACATTCCACACAGATAGGGAAGGCAGGCAGCATTGTGGGCTGAACATTCCACCAGAAATTGGCCTTTTCTGTGCAAACAAAATGACTGACATCCTGCTTCACCCACATCTCTTAGCAGCCTGGACTAGAGAAATTGTCTTGTTGGATTAAAAATGTGACTTACATAAATGTCCAACATACATTTGTCAATCACTGTAATGAAAGACAGCTATATTCTTACCATCCAGCCTAGAACTATTGGAGTATTTTCTGCATACTTTGATGAATTTACATCTAAGAAAATTTTTTACACACAAAGTAAAATTGTAAAATTGAATATTAATGAGGAAAAAAGTAAAATGACAGACCTAGCATTTTTCAGCATCTGGATATATTGCTTAGGGCATTATATTATCTTACAATCAACAAATTCTCAATTTATTCATCTATTATCATAATATCTGTACATCCAGTACAGTAAAGGATATGCTTTAATTTTCAGAATATTTAACTGTGATTTGTGGAAGAACATAGAAATGGGAAAAAAACCTGAACTAACAAAACATTTTGTAGAACTGATTTTTCCAAGGATATTTGAAAATAGTGTTGAAGTGTCTTTACAGAAAAATTAATAAAAAATCAAAGATTACCACTTAATCAGTTTTCTAAATGGTCACTGCTCTTTGCATCTCTTTTGCAAGAAATGTTGGTCTGTTTGCCTTTTTTGCTTTTGCAGTCTTTAATTTCTCAGGAAAAAAAAAAGCAAACAGCTGTGGAGAGAGTATTTGTTAGCAAACCCAGGAGAGTATCTTGAACGGCATTATTACCTTTCATTTCAAAAAGACAGTTTAATGGTATGTAACATCCCCAACTGATCAATATCAGAAATTTCTCTTCACCCATGAAAAAAATAGTAGCTCTTTCTGCTATCTTCATTCTCAGATGATCAGTACAGTAATGAAAATTGCTTGAAGTCCTGTTTCATTGAAACACAGACATTCTAGCAAGTGAATTAGAGTACCATCTCCAAAGGGAAAGTCTTTTCTGAAAGCAGATTTCAAGAGAGTAATGCTAATTCAGGAAGGAACAAAATCACACCAATAGGTTCTGTTAATATTTTCAGCTTTTCAGTAATAGAAAATGAGAAATTTGAGGCTTGAGAATTTTGATTGACACAAGTCTGTAGATTAGGGAATACTATTTTTATATGGAGGAACTTGTAGTTAGAATATGACACTCGTTTGTGTGGGAGTTGTAGGCTCAGGCCCAGCGCTGTTTTAGTACCTGGTATTTTGATAAGCCACTTGCAAGGTTAAATTGTAATTTTGCATCCATGGTAACCTTGATGTAGGACTTATGTAAATATAAAAACCAATAGAATTTAGCTCCTGACGTACTATTACGGCTAGGAAACATTTGAAAAATTTATATGTGAAATGGTTATCAAAGGTTTATTTAAGGCAATAAATGTTTAGAGGGTGGTGGTTTTTTGTTTTTGTTTTTTTTTTTTTCCAGGAGATGATTCACTAGAATTTCCCTTTCAGCAACATGAACTTGTGTGTTTTAAATAAGTGGAAGCACAACTAGATAAGTCACAAGTGTTTAATTCACCTTATTTAAATCTGAAACTAATCCAGCCCATTGCATGTTTTGTAACCTGTCAGGGGTGGGGATGGGGGGAAGGAATAAATATAGGAAGGAAAAAAAAGGGAGTTCATTCTGCTCTGAACCTCTTGCAGAGGAATGGACCTCACCACCGTAATCATAAAGAACAAGACCTGGATCTGCAGAAAATGCACTCAGCCAGCATTACATTATCTGCAAATGCTAGAAAAGGCACGCAAACAAGCAAACAAACAAAAACAGCAAAACAAAAAAAAGCCAACCAAACACCAAAACATTGTTGAGTACAGCATTAAGAGGAGGAACAATTTTGTTTTGTGCTCTGTGTACAGAAGCAGCAATCAAATGCTATTATTTAGCTGTTCCTACTGAAAAGATTCCAGATATAATTAAAGTCAAGTTTAAACACCTAAGATTTAAACCAATAGTGTTAGTCTTTTACTTATTCACTTGTTAGCAAACCTGACGAAAAATATCAGTGAGAGTTTATTGGAATTTGGATTATATTTCCACGTTGCAAAAAGATTTGCTATATAGTGTAGTAACAAACATCTATATTCATTTGCTATATGGAGCTATTTTAGTAACTTCTAGTACTCATAATCCAGGACACATTTCATCTATAAGAAATAAGGTGCTGGGAGAGAAATAGGTAATTAAAAGAGTAAACCAGCAATATTTTAGTGAACTTATATCAAAGCAGCTCAATTTCTAAGATTGAATACAATTGTGAAGAAGTTAACTATTGTAACATTAAAAGAACAACTCAATATTATATGGATTAAGAAATGGTCCACAGTTAGCAGTTCCAGAACTTCATGGATTCACAAAGTTTATACGATTGGGACGGAGTCAGTGCTTGAGCTTGAAAGACAAAGTGACTTCAGCCATTGTTCTGAAATCAAGTGAGGCTATGGTGACCTCTTTGCAGTCTCCAGCTTCCTCAAGGAGGACAGCAAAGCGGGGAGGTGCTGATCTCTGTCTGGTGACCAGTGATAGGATATGTGGAAATAGTATGAAGCTGCATCAGGGAAAGTTCAGATTGGACATTAGGAAAAAGATTCTTCACTGAGAGGGTGGACAATCTCTGGAATCATGCTGCTAACTCTCAGAATTCAAGGAGCGTCTGGACAATGTCTTAGTCATAAGGTACAGTTCTAGGTATTCCTGCAATGAACAAAAGTTGGGCTCAATGTTCCTTATGGATCCCTTCCAGCTCAAGATATTCTATCATTCTATAATTGTAATATGTTAATATTGCTGCTTGTATTTAATTTTCCCTAAATTTTCATTGGTATCAAACATGAAGAAACTGAGTAAGAAATACGTTCTTCTGTTCTCTAAAGTCATTAGATGTAGGTCAAGTAGTTATGATTTTTTGGACTTTTTCATATTTTCAAATATGTCAGAACTGACTAGAAATAGAAAAGCTTCATGCTGAATTACTGCAGTCTTACATTTTCTTCTAGAGAGCAGTTACAAAGATAGTACGTTTATCAGATAAGCAGATGCAAAGATGTCTTGGAAAACTCATATCTAACGCAGAACACAACCTCACTTTTCAGAAATGTCTGAGTCTATGCTTTCTGAAGGATCTTGATGGCAAAAGCTCTTTTGTAGCATTCAAATTCCATCAAGTCACAGTGGTTTGGCCAATATACCTTCAGCTCACCTCAGGTGACCATTAAACTATTATTACAAGCTGAACATAAACAATAAAACCATAGCTACATAAATCATGTTTGAGTATTTTCTCCAATTCAGAGAACATGGGTGATCAAGATGGTTTTGGCCCTATTCCTGTCACCGCTTATATGAGTCAAAAGAGAACAACAGGAAGTCCTGTCTTGCAAATAAGAAGACCGCTGTTAATCAGTGAAAAAGCCTGCAGATGACAAATGGAGTAATTCAACCAAAGACATGATGGGAGTTTGCATGTGTCACATACGTGTTCAACAGCCATATATCTGCTGTTTTGAAATAGGCCATTACAGCTTAGACCGGACTGGATTTAGCACAGATGAGGTATAAATAGTTATAAACTAGCATAGGACTCTGCAAATCAAAAACACTTATTAGGTGGTCATTTATCTCTTCTGCGTGATGGCACGGAGCATCCAACCTGAATGGGAGCGTGCGGTTGCCAACCATTTCTGAAATAAGTATACTAAAATCTCTTTAGGTACCTACATACTCTGGCCACTTCTCGCTCCTTCATAATTGTATGCATTTTATAATCAATTTTCTAAGATGGTTAAATATGTATTAAGTATTACACCAACTGTTTCGTAAAAATACCATTGCAACATTATAAATTTAAGAAACTGCAGCACAATTCAACATGAAATATTATCATAAAATTAAATAAACTTAATATAATGCCTCATGTTGTTCACTTCTCTGTGAATTTTGAAGCCATGCCTTCCATAGTCTCCAGATCCTGCTCTTCTTTCACTGTTTGTGTTTTGTGCAGACTGTCTACTCTATCACACATATGAGCTGCCCTTAGTAAAACTCCTTGGATGCAGCTGAGGACAAAATTTGGTGTAATGTATTATTGCATGGAAAATGTATAGCTAAAGAAACAATAAAGCATTTAAAATGTTCTGGCTTGTCTTTAATCCTTGATTTTCTTCATATACCAGGTTATTTTATCTATTCTACTGATTACAGTTACATGAGTGTTACTGCCATTAAGTTAATAAGTGGGTTGCTTTCCTGTAAAATGCTTGTGTTGTGTTATGGATATTGAATGAATGATTAATTGAATGAATGATTCCTTGATTTACTTACATTTAAAACATGTTATTGCATTGCTTATAAGAAGTGCTCATAGAAAAAAGGATTAAATGTAAGATAATTATGGAGTAACAATCTGTGTACCTTATTTCTCTTAGATAGCATAAATATACAATGATTTTTCCTCCCATACAAGCTGCTAATGGTTTAACAATAAAAATGTTAATATGTCAAATCTCATATTTGTTATGTAATTTTGTTGACAAACCATAACGACGAAAGAAATTTGGGACTGAGCAGCTTTGGGAAGATCCAAAGAATGCTTTATTCTTGTTACATCTTTTTCATTACTACGCATCATGGAAAATTCATCCCACTGTGACAGGTACAACACAAAGACTACAGTACAAGGTGGTACTCTAAGCAATCTGCTGAATTATTCTTTATTTTGTGCATGATATGTATAAACTATATATGAACTATTCACTGTTGCAGGTATAATCTATATAAGGCAGATGCAATGTAGAATATTGACTGACTTTGGAGTGAAGCATGTCTTGACAGTACAGGAAGTACTGTCTTGCAAAATTAGATCAAAAATTAACACCAAAATTGTTCTTTAAAAAAAATATTTGGATATGGCCAATGTGGCATGGATTTCAATGTTGACAAAACCACAAAGAAGGAAATAGACCTGTTAAATCCCTCCCACCCTTTTTTTTTTTATTCAAAGGGAATAAAAATGTGGAACTATGCTGTGAAATGCTCCAAACAAATACCTGAGAAATGTTCCAAGGCCTTTTATCCTTTTTCCCCCTTAAGCACTTAAAGGGTCTTTCTGCTTTGTGGATCTGATTTCGGAGATGTGCAATGTACATGAATTAATATCAAAACAGGTGGTTCAGTCTTCACGGATGTCCTAAAACCTGCTTTTTAAATCTGGTGCAGAATATACCTTTTAATATCAGATTTGACACCAACCGAATCCTTACCATTCATTTCAGGAACACTACCTAAGATCTGAGCAATCTCTCAGATGAAACCTGGCATGCTAACAAGGTTTGGTCTTAAAAAATACATATGATAGATGGTTCTGAATAGTTCTTCTTTGGAAAGACTAAGTATTACCAGATCTGACCTATCAGCTGGATTTCAAAGTAACCATTTCTCTTTGTTACATTGATTGTGTTAACTTTGATTGTTTCTCTAACTCATTTCAACACACAGCTACACAAAAGCTTGTGCCAACAAGAGAAATTCAATGGCACAGAAGTGGGACTAAAATAATAAGTGCTTCTTTTAGCTACAGTACAATCTTAGGCTGCCTTAGAGTTTTCCTACAAGCCTGGCCAACTAACACTCACACTTTTAAAGTAAGAGCAGGCTAAAACCCTCTGTTTTCTTGGACAGTAGTTCCATTATATCCAGTATTAAGACATAACTGAAGAAACATCAGAACAGTAAATGCTTTTCATAGCTTGTCACCTGCTCTACAGATTGCTAGTCCACAGAGCAACCTAGAGAGAGGATAGACAGAAGGGAGCACAGCAGCCTTCCAGGAGTCAGTGCCAGCCCTGGAAAAAAAGGCACGGGTCTTCCGGGAACACATTTCTAAGTATGCAACTGAATTGGAAGGGGTAAGATAAATTTAGAGTAAATTGTTCGAAATGTAAATAAACTTCAGGTTTTTAATCAGGGTGTGCTGTAGTCTGAAAGTAAGGGCAGCGTAATGGTTATTAGGATGCAAAAGGAAAAATAATCCGCTGTTTTATTACAGTTATTATGAATATATTCCTGGTATGCCTATAGCTTTCAAGAATATTCTGTAATTGGGACAGTGAATGAGGGGTTAATGAAGTCAGATCATAGGCATTTAGGTAAATGTTAGCTTGGATTAGATAAGAAAAGATCTCCAAAGTCCCTAGTAATTTTTAAGAAACAAGATCTTTGATTAATTAAAAAAATAAAACACAAGCATGAATGAAGCTTAACTAGTATCAAGCCATAGATCATAGTTCAATACTGTTAGCAAAAGATCCATAGAGTTGACTGCACAGAATATAGCAAAACCTGTCCAAAATAGGAAAAGCTGAACACTCTACCAGAAAGATATTACTTATATGTCTTGTTGCGGGTCTCTCAGGCCAGACGGGTCTCGGCTGAAGGGTCAGACACAGTGTGTCCACGGGCAGGATGGGCTCACTAGCCTTCGGGCAGCCATCCTAGGAGAAGGACAACTCTGACTCCAAACCCGGGCAGATGGAGCTCGTTTAGCCTTGTAAGGCTCATCCATCTAAGAGAAGGACACTCGAACCAAACCTACGACCCGAGGACTTCGCTGTCACCGTCCAAACTCTCTAGGCCCTGGCAGATGAACCTCAGGTGTAAAGGGTGGAGCCAGTTCCGCGCACGCTGGTGCCTCACCTAAAAAATCCACCGCGCAGCCCCGAAGGGTGCACTCATCGCTTGCAGTGAGTGTGGGAAAAGCCCTTCCCAGATCTTCGTTCGCTAAGCCAAGCCATGATGATGTGGAAGTGTTGACTGAAATGAAATCTTACAGATATTTACAAGTTACTGTATAAAGCCCAGAAAATTCCACCAAACTTATGGCATAGATTACAAAGCAAATTGAATGCACAACATGGTTTAGGATATTCCTCATATGTGAAAACATTGTAGAATCCTGATGGATTCAGTCTTCATTGACATTTGGCTGTTAAACAAGAACAATTATAATAGCTCTGAGATATGCCAAAGAAAGCCAGTAATTCTATAGTCTTATCTTAGTATTAGGTTATCTTTGAAAAAAAATGAATGTTCAGGCTGTTATTTCTGTTGGAACAGAAAGCTTATGTAAAAATACTCACCGAATATCAGTACGGCAAAATGCAAACGCCAGTGACACGGTATTACCAGTGAACTGTGATGACACAAAGCAGGAAGAATTCTCTCTTTTTTTGATTCCATGCAGATTTACCATTTAGCAGGTGGAGAATGAGCTACTTAGTCCAAAAATGCCAGCCAAATGTTGATTTGCATGATTACACAGAATTTGTCTCATTAAAGCTTCAGTGCCCGGATTATCAAGCTTGTTTTCCCTTTGCATTTTTGGCAGAGAATACATATGCAACTTGCATCATCAAAAGTCTAAAGAACCCAGTTTTGAACAACTAATGGAGGCTAATTTCTTCGAGACAAGCACTGAGTAAAATTATTCTTTTTCTAATATCCTGGTTTTTTAAAGTGCAGAAGGTAGAGGTAGAGACAGACAAGCGGGCTTCCACAAGATTTCAGCATGAAAGGACTGCTGGAGGGAAGTCACTCAATAAAAGCCAGTCCCAAACTTGGTCCGTCTAGTGTTAGATCAAATATGAGGCACAGCTTCATATGCTTTCAGCTGACAATCACTTCAAGAAACCAAGGAAAATATCATCAGTTTTCCTTGGGGCAAAAAAAGAAACAGATGTGTCCGTATTTCTGTTCTTTCCAGTCATTTTCTATTCAAATCTATAGTATTTTTTAACAGCTTTTCCAGAGCTCTAACTTCTGTCACAAGACAGAACCTCATTGGTGCTCTCAGTGTTAAATAGCCTGCCATAGCTGTCATGTCATGTCTTGGAGATGGAGCTATCTCCACTACGGTGAATTCCTGACTACCTTTTAAGCGAGAAAACCATTTGTACTGTGTGACATAGATGTTTATTAATGAAACTGGTAATTCACAGGTAGACCTTCCTAAAGTAAAGTGAAGCTTTCTGTTGAGTTCATTCATATTCATGGTTTTATCTCAGCCAGCAACTAAACACCACACAGTCGGTTTCTCATTACCCCCACCCAGCGGAATGGAGGAGACAATCAGAAAATAAAAAGATAAAGACAGTTTAATAGGACAGAAAAGGAAGAAAATAGTAATGCTGGTAACAATAATAATAAATTAATTAGAATACACAAAACAATTGATGCACAATGCAATTGCTCACCACCTGCTGACGGATGCACAGTCAGTTCCCAAGCAGTGGTCCCCAGTCAGCTTAGCCCCCACTTTATATACTAGGCATGACAGCATATGACAGGGAATATTCCTTTGGTCAGTTTAGGTCAGCTGTCCTGGCTGTGTCCCCTCCCAGCTTATTTTGCCCCTTCAGCCTTCTCACTGGCAGGGCTTGAGAAGCTGAAAAGTCCTTGACTTAATATAAACACTATTTAGCAACAACTAAAAAATCAGCGTGTTATCAACACTATTCTCATACTAAATCAAAAATATATTACACCAGCTACTAGGAGGAAAATTAACTCGATCCCAGCCAAAACCAGGACACGCTGGCAACTGGAATTTTGTCAGAAGGGGGAGGGATTAGGACAGGATAGGGTAGGATAGGATAGATTTCGGTTGGATGGGACCTACAGTGATCATCTAGCCCAGCTAGATGACCAGTTCAGGAGTGACCAAAAGCTCAAGCCAGTTGTTAAGGGAATTATCTTCTTAAACACTGACAGTCTAGGGCATTGACCCTCTCTCAAGGAAGCCTGTTCCAGTGCCTGACCACCCTCTCAGTAAAGAAATGCTTCCTAAAGACCAGTCTAAACTCCCCCTGACGCCGCTTTTAACAATTCCCATGCGTCCTATCACCAGGGAGAAGAGATTAGCACCTCCCTCAGGAAGCTGTAGAGAGCCATGAGGTCACTTCTCAGTCTCCTTTGCCTGAGAGATTAGTTTTGTAGATGCTAAAGATTGATGAAACTTGTTTTAACAAATCATTAGAAAAGTAACTTAGTATCTTGAGTTTGGACAAAACACCTGATTCAACTTTGCCAGATAATGACTTTCCCAATTAATGTTACATTTTAGTAACTATATATCTTATTTTAGTTATAACACCAACTAGTTTTATTATTAATGACTAGAAAATCTGTTGCATCTACCCCCCCCCCCAAAAAAAAACCTTCTGAATAAACTTAAATATGAAAACTCATTCTTTCACAAAGCTTCTACATATCAGGCTATTTCCAAAAAGTAATTATTTCGCATACACTAAAAAAACCATTTTTCCATGTTAACTAATATATTAGATTCAGCTGTGCTGGTTTTTCGCTAGCAAAATGTAAGTTTTTGAACTGTTCTCCTTAGATTTGCTATGTACGTTACTTATACCAATGGCTTTAGAAAAACAAGAGAAAAAATAAACCAATAAGACCTATATACAGTTTCGTTGGGAACTACAGTATTGTTAAAAATGACTATTTTAATTATGTGCTTTGGTAGCATTATCAGCTAATTCGCTTAGCATAAGTAGCTAGATTGCTGAAGCCTTAGGCCGCAAGCCAGAAATTGATTAACTTAGACGGAATTCTTTCTTAGACACAACAATAACGGCTGAGAGTAGTTTTGCATGACTGTGATATATCATAACTAGGCTAACATAATGAGATTGTATAAGTGATATTAATGAAGATTGCATGCTTAGCCATATGAATTAGAGTGACCCTTATGATCAAAAGACACCCTCCAGGACTCCCGTTCTTGGCAGGCCCCGGCCGCCCTGTGCCCGGGTCTGTGATGTCTGGAGGCAGAGCAGCGACTCTTTCACGGGCACCCCCTTGCTGTGGGGAAGGAGCTCGCGTGCCCTTGTGAGGTTGAGAGCTCTGCTGGTGGTGGCATGTGCCTCCGGTGGGGTCTCCCAAGCCAGACAGGTCTCAGCTGAAGGGTCAGACACAGTGTGTCCACGGGCAGGATGGGCTCACTAGCCTTCGGGCAGCCATCCTAGGAGAAGGACAACTCTGACTCCAAACCCGGGCAGATGGAGCTCGTTTAGCCCTGTAAGGTATCCATCATCTAAGAGAAGGATACTCTAACCAAACCCACGACCTGAGGACTTTGCTGTCACCGTCCAAGCTCTCTAGGCCCTGGCAGATGAACCTCAGGTGTAAAGGGTGGAGCCAGTTCTGCGCACGCTAGTGCCTCACCTAAAAAATCCACCGCGCAGGCACGAAGGGTGCACTCATCGCTTGCAGTGAGTGTGGGAAAAGTCCTTCCCAGACCTTCATTCGCGAAGCCAAGCCATGATGATGATCAAAAGAAGAGGAATTGTAATTCATGGAAATGGAGAAAGAGACCATTCTACCTGGAGTCAGCAGAAGACGTGTGAGTTCCAGGTGTAGAAGGAACAAAAGGATTATGAAACTGTGTCAGTAGGTAAAGTGGCCTACAAAATTCCAGTCAAAGAGGACAAGTAGCTGTTAAACAAGTTAATTGGACAAAAGATTTATTCTTGTCATGTGAACCGGCATATGAACACCTTATGTAATAACCTCTGAGGCTTTAAAAAGCACAGGGAAATAACTGCGGGAGTCCCACTCCAGAGGCACCCAGCTTGAGCTGACCCTGTTGGCATGCCATTCTATTAAATTATTTATTTTTATGAGATTCAATGCCTGAGATTCTGCTTCAGGAAACTTAGGTTTCAGACTGCACTTTCTTAACAGTTTGAGCCCCAGATGGGACCCTAGGCCAACACCTTTGGCTTCTCTCATCTCCAAACAGCCAACTGCCAGCTTTGGGTGAGTTTACCTGGGAACTGTTGAGTGGGAGGCATCAAAGGGCGAGTGTTAACATTCCCTGAGCAGATTTGGTGGAGAGACTGCTTTGGGAAACGGAGGGTTCAGACTGCGCTGCTTTAACAATTTTCCAAGATACAGAAAACTACACACAGTACAAATTTTCAAAGCAAATCAGTTTAAAATGTGTACCTGGAAAACTGCTGTTTTCTCCATTCAGTCCAGCACACTTACTTTTTGTTCTTCCAAGCACTCTGAATAGTTCAGTTAGTAAAATACCCAATCAAAGCTATGTACATACTATAGCATTTTGTCCTGGTTTGAGTTAGAACAGAACTGATTCTGTTCAGTGATTTTACTTTCCAGCTCAGTCTCTAAGTAACTGCACTTTCTGAAGTTAACGGCAAAATTTTGCAGACAGTCTCTGCTTCTAGCAGTGATAACGCTTGATGTGTACAGTTACTGCCAGGGGTTGGTCTGCAGAAAGGCTCTGGCTTCTACTCACCCCTGTGCAGACCAAGGTCACTGCTAAACCCTGTGTGCCACGGTGGGGGTGCAGTGAGTGAGAGGCTGCTCCTGTGGGGAGGAGCGGACAGGACAGGTGACCCTGAACTGACCAGCAAGGTGTTCCATCCCATAGATGTCATATTTGGTATAAAGCTGAGAGATCACAGGGGTCAAATTTGCTTCTTCAGTTGCCAGTGTCCAAAGGAGACTCTATTCTGCCTTCAATCCCAATCTGTACATTCCTGAATCCAGCTCCAGAATCCAGCTCCTTATCCAGTTCCTGTCTATTGCTGACTCCAGTCTGGAACTTCCCTAGCACCTGCCCATAGCATCAGTGCTGACAGTGATGTAATTATCGTCAAGGAGGTTGGGTTCAGTATTGGTCTTGTATATATTTATTTCATGTTAGTATTATTGTTTCATTAAAGCTGATCTAGTTTTCCAATCCATAAGTCTCTCTCCACCTTATTCCCTTTCTCTTCCCCGTTGGACAGGGAGAGGGGTTAACAGACAGCATCTGTCATTTGCCTAGTGGCTGGCCCAGCCCTAGCCCATGACACATATTCTTAACATATGCAAGCAACTCTAAGCATCTTAAAGTTGATTACGGACACTGACCAAGTGTAACAATAAGTCTTAAGCAGTAAGACCATATTATCATTATCAACACCGAGTATTGCTCTCCTAGTAAAGAATTTTCATCCATCTCTGTATCTTATCTAAAATTGAAATATTTATCATAAACCACATTATATAATTTTTTTACTCTGAAGGACATGTTTCTAGGAGAACAATTTAAAGTTCATCAAACATTTCAGGTACTTACTTCTGTGTATATATTGAAGTTTTGTCCATTATCTTTTTCCCTGCTACTCCATGATTTTTTTTTTTTTGGTACTTCATGCATCAGTACCTTCTCTGACATCACAAGAAAAACCTTTCTATTGAAAGTCAGCCACAGGAGAAATGCAATTGGGAAGAGTCCTTTCCATCTCCTTTCAGATAGGTATCATTCTGTTAAGCATTTTCGTAACAAAGATATTGAAGTCTGGACTTAAAGAGAAGAGAAAAAACATCTTTGCAAGCTACCAATATTAATATCATAATGTTTAAAAGACAAGGAGCCTTGAAAATTGAATTTCCCTTTCTTCTCAACTTTTGTTCTCAAAATACACTGACTTTATGTCTGCCTGTTCTCTACATACTTGGTGATTGTATCGCCTTTTCCTTATCTCCAACAGGACTGACTTTCTTCCCGTCGCTCACTTTTCCCTGTGTACTGCCTTTCCCCTCCTTTCTTCCAAACATAACCTCAGAGTCAAAGGTAGTGTGGCTTATTAGGTTATAAAATATTGATTATAGAAATACAGGTAAAGGAGTCACCTGGTACTGCAGAACTTAATCTCTTGAAAAAAGGATTATGAAACTTCATTCTGGCTTCTCCCAGTGTGAAGTATGTTTATTTGAACTTTTTTTTTTCTTACTACTAACAGAAATTGTGTGAGTGTCAGGGGACAATAACCAACCAAAACTCAAAACACACACACCCAAAACAATAAAAAAGCCATTCCATCACATCCTCTCACGGCACTGCAGAGAGAAGAGATCAGCACCACCCTCTCCCCTTCCCATTACACTGAAGTTGTAGACAGCAATGTCCAAATACTGTGACATATTTCTGGTATTTTTGGTTTTGGTTATTTGTTTTTTTACAAATTCTATGTACTTTTACTCCAAACAATGGAAGTTAAATCATTCTTACAAGCAGAGGGCTACATTACACTGATTTCTAACTTTGCATTTTAGAGAAATACACTTTGTCTTGTTACTGGATGAAGCCAACATCCTGAAAGAATATGAAATTGCAAGTGGGTCACATTTGCCTGCATTAACCAACTATTCAATAAATATACAATTGTTAATAATGTTAAAAAACCTTCTACAGCATTTTATCTGATATTTATAATTTTTTTGTAAAAAAAAAAAGACACACCTTTTGAGATTCCTCACACATATACATTCACATTGATTTCTTCCATATACAATAGTCCTGACACAGTCTGTATATATCTTTCTAAACTAAGTGAATTGCTTTCAACTTCTCATCCAAGAGTCAAAACACCTTTTATCTTCTCCCTTTTATCATCTGTGGAGAACATAAAACAAGTAAGTATTTTTTTAATTAAGAAAAGTACTTCCTAAAAACATCTAATTGCAAAGGGCAAGAGAACTGTTTGGTAAAGAACACGTTCCAGAAACTGTTAAAACACTTTCGTAATGCTTTTGGCAGATGGACAAGATGATTGAAAACTTTTGAACAAATTATGACTTCCTTGAAGCATAAATTGCTGTATTAATTACTGTATGAATCGTATACAAGAATGTTTCCTACTTTTTATATATTAATTTGTTGATGCATCCCCAAAGATAGCAGCTCTCGTTAGTCTCAAATGACACTGCATTATCAAACCAATTGACTGGAGAATCCTTTTCAGAGGATCTTAGTGCAACATATTTGCACTGCTTGAAAGTATACCAAACAACGCGTTTTTACCACTTGGATAGTTCCATGACCTGAAGTTATGTAGGCATATAGGAAAACATACCTTTTTTTTTTTTTTTTTACTAAATTTTCAATTTCTTCTTCCGAAAGAGAATCACTCTTGGTGACATACAAGGATAGACCAACACAGATCTAAAATGATGTGACAGTCATAATCGAACTGAAGATGTTTCAAGTGTTATCTCCTTAGAATATATGCCAAGATTGTTTTCTTGAGTCACTCTCTTTGCATGATGCTTCACCTTTGGTATCTAAAATGAAGAACAGAGAAACTTCCTAGTGAATTCAGTTGGGGTGTTTATTGGTCTCTACTGATCTGTACAAAATCATTACTCATTACACACAGTGCAAAATCTCTCCTTTTCATGTGTGGTGATTTTACCCCAGCCAGCAGCTGGGGTACCACCCACTCACCCACTCCCTCCACCTCAGCAAATCAAGGGAAATGAATAGTAAGAGAAATAGTGAGAAAACTCATAAGTCAAGTTAAAGACAGTTTAATAGATGAAGAGGAAAAAAAAAGTGAAGGAAATTGCTCACCAGCTCCCACTGGCATACCCACCTCGGAATCAAAAAATGTCTACTTTTTCTTCCTTTAACCTAGTTTTTATTGCAAAGCATGACATTATGTGACATGGAATATCCCTTTGCTCAGTTTAGGTCAGCTGTCCTGACAGTGGCCCCCCTCACATTCTTGCTTACCCTCAGCCTATTTGCTGGGGCTGGAAGGCAGAGTGAGAAAAAGAGAAAGCTTTGAAGCTGTGCAAGCACTGTTCAGCAACTGCCAAATGGTGGTAAGTTCTCAACACCATTTTAGCTACAAATCCAAAGAACAGCACCTTACAAGATGCAATGAAGAAAGCTAACTCCATTCCAACCAGACCCAGTACATTTTATTAGTGCAATTTTATGCCCTTACTCTCACACTCCTGACATATACAGAGTATATGACTGAAGACAAATGACTGAAAAATCATATGTTTAAAAACCCCACTTCATCTCAAGCACTGTTCATCTTCATTCTTGTATAGTGATTAATGACACGAGCATAAGCCATTTGTTTTTTTCTTTCTTGTTTTGCTCCAGCCAGGTTCTTCAGTTTTCAGCCAGTGGTCCTAATCACCAAGTTTGCAATCCTCACCCTAAGCAAACAGGGAATCCATTGCTTGAGTGAGTTCTACCACAGGTGTCCAAACCCTTCATTTTACACACCTTTCAGCAACACTGAATGCATCAATAGCATATTTTGGGTAAACCCATAAACACAAGAGTCCTGCTGTATTTAAAGTCGGCTGAACCTACACAGGCATTTCTGGAGAGTTCAGGAAACTACTTTCTCCAGATGCTGCCAGAATAAGTGGACTGAACTGCTGTGCTTCCACTGCAACTGAGCTTCAGTTAAATGATTACTTAAATGCTCTCTGTTACCTCACAGCGACCTGATTCAGCCACATTCTTTCTTGTTTCAGAAAGAAAAGGAAATAAGCATTGTCCTTCAAAATAAAGAATGGATCATCATGCTATTGAACTAAACAAAGAACTGTTCTTTTAGATATGATGTGGGCGGTTAACCTCGTCATGATTCCCTGAAAAAAACACTTAAATATGTGAATTTCTAACATAGGTTTCTTGAAAATTGGTCAATTTTCTGTGAATTAACTGTTTCCACTGACTGAGTGGCTGTCAAACATGGAGAGAGCTGATAACCACTAATGGTTATTAGCTCATGAGAATGCTTCTTTTTATGAAAGTCTTTGTGAAAAATCTCTATAGAGAAAATAATTTCCTGCACCTTTTATTCCAGGAACACCTAACAGGAATGCATATCAATCAATACAGCAGACATCCCTCTCTTCCTTTTAGAGTAATGGATAGTAGGGTGAACTAATTTGCTTTCTGCTCTGAAAACTGATAGCTCAGGAAATTCTACTTGAATTATTTTCTATTAAAAGATTAACTAAATGAAAGAGTATCAAGAGTATTTGTACAATTTTCACAGTTTAGCCATGTGAATTCTGTTTAATCTGTAAATATTCTGCAAACATCATCTCCCAGTGATATTGCATACCCAGAACCATGTGTGGTGAACACATGACTTAAGCCTAGTGTATGCACATTTTGACACCAATAGGAGAGGCTAACATGTATCCTGGAAAAAACAAGTCTTGTCTGAGTTAGCTGAACAATTAGATTATTTCCTAAGAATACCTGCTGTTTGTCATTTCTCAGCATTTTTCTTTCCTGCCTCACCAACAAGATAAGTGCAAGACATCAATGACTGAAAACTGCAAAAGAAAACAAACAACGTACTAGCAGATGAGCATTGTAAAATGAGACAAAACTGTGACCAGTGCCAGTAGTGAAAGATGTCTTAGTTTAATACTGTTTATGGTTTTAAGATAATATTGTATGAAGGTTGTATTTAAAAGTGTTGCGGTTTAGGATTTTCGCTCCAGGTCAAGGAGGGGGGCTGTTCCCCCTTGTTTGGACGTGAAAGTAGGTAGCATGAGGGAAAGGGGTATCAGCCCCTGTAATTGGCATTATGAAAGGCACCCCAGCTCCAATTTCATACCTGCTCCTGGAGCCAAGCCGTGTCAATCAGCAATATGGTGAATAACACTATAAAGCCCCAACCACATTGCTTCTTTTGGCATGCATTTTCAGTTCAGATAGAGAGAACTCCTGAAGAACTCACCTCAGCAACAAGAACCTATCTTCACTACGTTGGCACAGTAAAGATCTTCCTTGCGGCAGGTAGACTTTTAACTTTGCTGATTACTGGTGGGGTTGGAAAGAAGAGGCACTGGGAGGCAGGAAACTCGAGCCCCCCCCTACCCTGCACTGAGAGTAACCACTGGTGAGAGAGGAGAAAAAAATTCAAAGCACCCAGAATAAAGGCCGTGCTGGAACGCGAAGAACCACACAGGCCATCCCCTGGAAACCTGGTGACTCTTAAAGTTTTGCAGCTGGGCTGAACACAATGCTGGAGCTGTCAGCCCGAGGGATGTACACCCCCACCCCACCCCCCCAACAGGGATTGAAAAATGGCTGTGCTGAGCCATCTCCTGTGGGACAGAGAGAGAGAATGTATGCGAAAGGAAGTTTGCTCCAAAAATCAACCTGGAACTTAATGCAAGAGGTTAAAAGGAATGGGCCTTTCTGCTCCTGGTTTGTTTTTGTTTTTTTTTTTCCTTTCCAACCCCCACCTCTGGCAGTGACCATGTGTGAGGGCTCGTAGTAATTGGAGGGAAGGTATTTATATGTATTTATCTATTAAAAATCACTGTTCTTTCTTTCTGTCCTATCCTAATTGAAGTGATGATTTTGTGGTTTTCATTGAATGAAATTAATTTTAACACACCCTCCACCCCACCCCCCAGTTCAATCCTGCTGCTTTTTTGCCCGCGGCCATAAGTGGTGTGTTAAGCCCTCCAATCATTCCCAGCTTGAACACTTTGAGTTTTTTTGTTTACCTGTTGGAAGAGATAAAACTCCTCTGAGAGCAAATTGTCACTTTAGCTGCTTTTTGGTTCTTTTTCAAATGGTGACAAAAAGATACAGGCAGACAATGCAATGAATATGGTCTTCTAGTACCATAAGTAAATAAAAGCTCATTTAATAACAATGAAGAAACCAAACTATGGAAGAAGGTTATGATTGCTGCTCTTCCAGGCTGGTTACACTTTTATTTCACTGTCAAATATGTTACCTACGGTTTTACTGTCAGGAACACATTTTGTCTGATTTTAGTGCATCACTTAAGTTTTATACTTTCAGTAATGTTCACAATAAAACGTTATATCTGATAGAGAATAAATACTATCTGGTTTTTTATTACATTTCCCACCATTTTTCACTAGCTGTAGTTTCACTTTTACTGTAGTTAGGGTTATTCTTGCCCACTATAATAAAGTCTTCTTGATACTAATTAGGTTGAATATTTTTCAAACCTCAGATATATCTAATTGCCTCAGCTCTGAGGTGCTGCTCCACATTGTAGCATTCACACTCATATGAATAATGCTATCAGACTCTAAAACCTCCAAAACACTGTGAGACATATTCTTCCACTAGTCATTTCCTAACTACATTCATAAATGTTGCTTTATGTGCCCACTGGATGTGAGGTAATATTCAAGGTAAGTAATTAGTAGCACAGTCCGGCCACAAACTAACATCTCTACAGAAATATAATCCTAAATAAAATCAGATGGTGAATCATAGGACCTATTCAGTAACTAAGGTTTTATGCTGGACTTAAGAGTCTAAAAAAACAAAAATAAAAAAATAAGTACTCAGATCTTTGACTTCTTTTAGGCTCTAGTGTTTGCTGACAGATTTCTCTTGATCCCTCACTGAGGATCAGACAATGAAAAACATCCCAAGCAGTGACTACCAAGCAGTTTGATGAAGTACATGTTGGCCCAGGGCATAATTTGTCTGGATGACAGTAGAGCTCATCTTGATGCCAATTTGTAAAATGCACCAGAAGTTTTGGCACCTGTTCAGACCTGTGGTTATGCAAACAGCACAGGGAACCTGCAGAGTGCTGCGGGAAGTCAAGAAAAGAAGCTTGCAGACTAAATGGTCTGCTTGTCTCCCCAACCTTTTCTCACTAGGTGTTTCTGAGCCTGAACATATGTTCTGCCACCTATTTATCTTGCCCAACGAGTAGAAGATACGAGTGGGTGCAACTTGCACTTGCTACACTCTCACTGCTCCTTGGATAATAGCTTGGGAACTGACTGGGGACAGATCTACTAGATACAGTGGGACAGCCTGAGCCAACATCTGAGTTACAGACCTAGCACCGAAAGCTTCCCAAAACCATATCCTTACGGTGATGTCTTGTTAAAATAACGTTTAGCAAGTCCTATAGAATGACTTAAGCCCCATAACTGAGGTGTACAAAGACCACTTTCCCTCTAGTGGCTGAAACTCCTGAATTCTCTGGAGACAGTTATAAAAAAAACACATTGGTCTTCCCATTATCCAGTAGCTCAAGTATTAAAAAAATACGTCGAATATTCACCAGAATAGGAACATAAAACTCTTAGTCCCATTCCCCAAGTGAATGTCCCAGTTACTTGGTGCGCTCTTTTTCTTGACGAATCTTCAACTTATTTAATCTGTGCATAAAGAAATAGTTTCCTCATGAGGAACAGAGAAATACCCCTATGCCCTAGATTATTGTTTAACTTGGCATTAGGGTTCTTCCCTATAAATCGGGCTCAAAGTTCAGGAAAGTAAGCCTGCATGTCTCAAAAGTGGGGTAACTAGTAAGGGAGCACTTCAGGGAGTTTGGGAGTTTTGATTTTTCAATCAACCAATTATTTTGCTGTGAAACCAAAGGAGCAGTGGTTTGTTGGGAATATAGGTCACGGGAAGTCTTGGAGTTTCACAATCATTTATATAAAGGACTGAGAACTGTATAAGCCTTGTAAAGATTTTTGTTCTTAATTATTCTGACACTTTTAACTTTTTTACAGATTGATTGAACATTGTTTGAATGTAGCCACATTTTCCCCTTATTTGTAATGTCTAATAAGTTTTTTTATGTATCCATCATTTATCTTTTGTCTTTCCTATTTATTTTTGTTATAAGACTTTACATTTTAAATATAAGATTTCCTGTTAAAAGACTTTAGACTTATTCTGTACTTTCTGAATAAAATAGCATCAAAATACTCTCAACTTAAAGGGACAGGCACCTAGATAAAATAAATTCTATCAGGACCAGAATTCTTTTGCCCTCCCATCTTTCAAACAATCCAAACAAACTGTATTTCCCCTTGCATTTAATTTTACCTCCTGGTAAAAGTTATTCTTCACAGTATTCCACTCTTCATAGAGTAATCCAAGGAAGACAAAACCTGCATTTCTATTACATAAAAAAAATTAAGGACAACTTTAAAATTTATCAAAATGCAATAAACAAACCCTCCTCCCTTTAGTACTTCGGGCCCACCTTGCAGGAAAGCATGTTATCATGCAATTTTCGTGTCATTTACCTATTTCCATTCAGGACAGCACCATCATCTGTGAAAGTCTTGAGACTGTCAAATATATATAAATTACATGAGTAACTTTTTTCCATAGCGAATACAGTGTTTGTGTCATTAACCACTGTGTATCATCAACCACACCAGCAATTTGTAGCTATTCCCTCATACGAGGTGAGAAACACCAGGGTACTTTCCATCATTGATGTCAATGACTAGCTCAGTTTCATCTATCTGTAATTCTGTCACCTATGTCATCTCAGCTTTAGAATAGAGAGTCAGCTATATTTAACTGGCTTCTCAAGGTGAAATCAGAGTTTTAGTCAATATTACTGTGACGGGTTTTAATTACCCTTCCTGTGTTAGAACAAAAGCAGAGACAGGCAGTCACCCTGACAAGGATCTCAGCCATCCTCCCACCTCCGTTCAGGTGCTTGTGCCCACAGGTTTGCACAGAAGCAGGGCTTTGAACCCCTGCAGAGACGGTGCCTGAGAGTCTGAGTTTTGTTGAAAACTCATTTACACCCCATTTCTGATATTTGACCACAGTGCACGTCTATCTGCTATATAAAACCGGGAAACTTGTCGAAGAGACAGGGAGAATCAAGAAGACAGCAGAAGGGAAAAGAATCAAGAACAGAATACAGAGTTTATTCTGTCTCTTCTCGGAGACAAGCTAAGGCAGAGAAAGGGATCTCGCTCTGTTCTAAGACGTTAGAACAGAGTCTGCGAAATATTGGAGTTGGGACGCCAGCGACAATATTTTGGTGAGAATTTGCGTTTCTGTAAGCGAGAGATTCCTCTATTAGCTAGTGGAGATGGTGTTATTGTGAATGGTCTCCCTAGACTGTTGGTGAATAGTTCTCAATTTGCATCGGCAAAGAGAAGGTATTCAGATTCCTATCTGAGCTGGTTTACTTGTGAAACCGGTTTCTCCCTCGCTGTAAGTTGTCAGTTACGTGTAAGGTATTGTTCTGTGTAAAAATTCCTGACCAGACATCGTCTGAACTTGTTTAAGGGAACCTAATAAAACCCGTATTGTTTATCTATAATTGATTTACGTAATTGATTGGGCGTTTCTGTAACAATTACTTAAGTTTAAAGAATAGATTTTGAATTCTGTATAGCACTAGCCGCTGTTCCACCTTTGAAATGCTTAACAAATGTGCCCAGTCTCTTTCAACAGCCAACAACTTAGGTGATAACCTATATCATAACATTCCGGTTAATTGCCTTTCTGTAGGCAATTTTTTCCTAGCTGTTTAACACGCAATTATTATTAAACCATTTCATTCTGACAGCACCCAGATGCTCAAATTGAAGTCACAAGCCCTTTTGTTAAGAGACCATGCAAACTGTTCTTTAATTTCTGTCCTCAAGAGTTTGGAGTCTAAACACACAAAGCAGACAAGTTTATATAAATGGAAAAATATTCTCACAGGGGGAGGAGGATCATAACAAATGCCGTGCTTGTTAATAATCACAATACTCAGCAGTAACTCCTTTCAGTATTGACTCCTAAATCCTGACCTTACTAATGAGAATATTTTAATGACGGTTAATGAGAATTTTTCAAGTAACTTCAAAGAGATTGGGATTTTATCTTATGAATCCATATCTTGTAGAAATCAGATGTGTGATGATTATATTTTAAATGCTGATTGTAAATGTCCTAAAGCGTTATTTCATGGACTTCATAGATAAGCTCCCAGTAGGTGGCTATAATCCCAGTTCTTCATTTCTTGTTTTCTTCATATTTTTCCTTCTGTGGTATGACTTGATTAATTATAACACTAATTATGTAACTTTAAGGCTTATCCAGGTTGTTGATTATGTCATCATGCTTTGTGACATATTAAAAAAATCATACCCGATGGTTGGAAAAATAATACTTATATCTGATGAGACAATATATTCAGTATCTGTAGGAAAAGAACTTTGTATGAGATTGATATGAGCCATCACAGAAGCCAAATAAAAAACCTGCTACCTGATAACCACTAAAAATGCATGGTAAACAAGACGGGTATCACTACTCCTTTTCAAAAATCTAACCAGAGCATTTGGAAATTGACAGAGTCATGTCTTCTACTCATTACTGTCATCTAAATTACATGACATATTGACCAGTGGTAAAGAATATTTTTTCAATCCGCCCAGTTGAAGACCTAGATCAATCCCAGTAAGCATCTAGGAAGAAGACCAACTGTTTATTGCGTATGTATTTTAAAAGCAATTGAGTGTATTCTACTTGACAGATCTTGAAAAAACAAAGTTCTTAATAGAAGGTATGCTTTATATCCAAAACAAAAAATTATGCTTCAGTGTGTCATTATGAGAGATCATAAATTACCCTTTGTCAGATCCATTCAATTATGTTCATTTTAGCACCAAGAATTATTCCAGAGACAGTTTGCCAAATAGAGAATGCAATGAATGATATGAGAAACACAGCAACTTTCAAATAGGAGATTATATGGAGAACAGACTTTTTAAAAAAATGGTACTTTTTCTAGATTTCAGTTATTGTTTATTTGTCAATCCACTGACTAAAGTTAAAAACACTTTAGGTGATTAATTATGCTGAAAGTGCAAGTACTTGAATAAACGTTCCTAACTGGATTTTTCTTCTCATTCACTGGGCATTTTTCTGCTTCCAGTTTCAATGTGCACTTAGCACTTCTGTAAGATTTTAACGTATCTATAACTGCCTTCCTGAACAGAGACACATTTCGCATGGTTTATTGATAAAGAACTGCTAGTTGAAAGCACCATGAATTCATGCAGCAGAAATGCATGCAATGGCAATTACACAACCATCGCAATGGGCCAGTATGATATTTCATACTCAAAAGGGCTGTAGGAAAGAAATGAGAATCTGCTTCCCAAAACAATGCAGGGTGGGTTTTACCTGACATTAGCAAGCTGCCACAACTGTTTTCTGAGGATCATCTTAATCTTCTTAATTTGAGTTTTATTGCCAAATATGTGATGACACCTAGATTTTATATGAATTTGTATTAATAATATCTCTTTGTATTTAATGAAAAATGATTCAAAGGGAATAATTTAACTACCTCATATGTTTCCACAGGAGATATTCAAAACATTTTATACTAGCAGGTCAAAATGCTTCACTTAATTGATTTTACACTGTTCATTTTGTCTTACTATTTCAAGTACATTTATCAATGTACATAGTCTGCCATAAAAAAGTCGAAATACCTTCTGTCTCATAAGATAGAATTGTAGAATGCTTTAGGTTGGAAGGGACCTTCAAAGGTCATCTAGTCCAACCCTCCCTGCAGTGAGCAGGGACATCATTAACTAGATCAGGTTGCCCAGAGCCTCACCCAAACATGACCTTGACTGTTTCCAGGGATGGGGCTTCTACCACCTCTCTCGGCAAACTGTGCCAGTGTTTCACCAGCCTCAGTACAAACAATTTCTTCCTTATATCTACTTTAATTCTCCCCTCCTGTGGTTTAAAACCCATCACATCAGACCTTGTTAAATAGATGGTTCCCATCTTTCTTATAAGCCACCTTTAAATACCAGAAGGACACAATAAGATATCCCTAGAGGCTTCTCTTCCTCAGGCTGAACAACCCCAACTCCCCAACTGTCCTCATAGCAGAGGTGTTCCATCCCTCTGATCTTTTCTGTAGATCTCCTCTGGACCCACTCCAACAGGTTCGAGTCTTTCTTCTGCTGAGGGCTCCAGAGTTGGACACTCCAGGTGAGGTCTCACCAGAGAGCAGAGGTGCAGTATCACCTCCCTCAACCTCCTGGCCACACTTCTTTTGGTGTGGCCCAGGATATGGTTGGCTTTCCAGCTGCGAGTGCACATTGTTGGGTCATGGCCAGCCTTTCATCTATCATTACCACCAAGTCCTTCTCCTCAGGGCTGCTATCAATCCCCCAGCCTGTTTTAATACTGAGGATTGCCCAAGCCCAGGCACAGGATGTTGCAGTTGTCCTTGTTGAACCTAATGGTGTTCTCATGGGCCCACTTCTCCAGCTTGTCCAGATCCATCTGGATGGCATCCATCCCTCGAGTGTGTCAACTGCATCACTCAGCTTTGTGTCATCTGCAAACACGCACTCAAGAGTGCACTTGATCCAGCTGTCTATGTCATGACAAAGATGTTAAAACAGCACCAGTCCCAGTACGGACCTCTGAAAGACACCACTTGTCACCAGTCTTCATCTGGACATCGAACCATAGACCACAATGCTTTGGATGTAACCATGCAATCTATTCATTATCCATCAAACAGTCCACCCATGAAATCTGTATATCCAATTTGGAGAGAAGGATATTGTGGGGGATTGTGTCAAAGGCTTTACAGACGTTCAGAGAGATGACACCAATGACACCTGCCCACCAACGTAGTCACTTCATTGTAGACTGCCACTATGGAGTGAAATATTTTTTTCTAAATATCCTGTTTAACATAATTAATGCTTTTATATGCACAATACTGGGGATGAAGGGAATGTGCATTTACTTGCCATGAAATCAGGAATTACAATATAGAGCTATCATAATTCAGATTACTTTTTAAATGAGTTATAAAACCATGCATTCACATTTGAAATACAACACTGATTTGATCCTTTTTTCTTATAAATTGTCTTTGAGTGACATTATAGGGATAAAATATTAATATTTTGCATGTATGATTTCTGTTATTCCACCTTTAATTAGATTGTAAACTTACAGAGAGAGTGTGTATTAGTGCAACACCTTGCACAAAGAGTCTGCAATCCAAATCAGGCTTCCAGTAATAGTTTCACCGCTATTTAAGATCTTTACTTGGGTTTATATATATATATATATAATAGGTAATTTAATACGGGTTGGTATTGTAGCTAATTGATTCAAGATGTGATTTTACCTCTATGAACAGACGAATGGAAAACCCACTAATCGGTAGAGTTTAGGAGTTTTCATCCTTGATTGTTTTTATTTTGGAAGAACACACTGACTTTAATATATCATGGAACTAAACGTGAGTAGGAAACAATTGAATGTGGGAGAACTTGGATACATAAAATAGCTTTCATGTGATTTTTGCTCATCTTTGTATCTTACCCATTTCATTAAAATCTGGACACAGAACAAGAGAGTACAGATGTCATGCCTTCTGAAACTCTGGTATCTGCTCTGCCATGACTACGATTTCTCAACTTTCTTTACCTGGATGCACACCTGTACTGTAATAGTAGGTAGGTTTATTTTCTAAAACTGATAGAAACGGAATTAGAAATGGTAGAGAACTACAACTACAGAAACACATATTAAGATTTTTTTTTATTATACACCATAAAATATGACAACCTCCCCACTCGAAAATGCAACACGTGCGGAAAGTATAATTGAACCCTAAACCCAGAAACATGCAAGTTATGAACAACATCAACGCTAGAGCTGTTTAAAGTAGGCAACCTTCACAAATTGAGAAGGAAAAACAAGTCCACCGTCAGTTACATTTCTACTCTAAATTCCAATACTCTGCATGAAGTCTGTGGATTTGCAAATCAAAAGACAAAAAACCCATTGATTTAGTTTGTCATACTCCGTATCACAGTTCATTAGATCCTGATCATGTATCCCTGTGTTCAGCTGAAGCAATTGGTGTTTAATTAAGGGAAATTTTTGAGAAAGCAATCCAATTTGGCTTTGGTACAGCATTTACTGCAAGAAGAATGAGAGAGAGTAGTGCCCTCCTCCTCCCCCAAACAGCAGGATTTCAGCTGCAACAAGTGTAGAGTCTCCTATGTCGTGGCTCCTTCCAGCCACACTGAGGACTTTAAAGATGGTAAATTTAGGAATTCTATAGTAGTTTATTCCAGCACTTAATTATAATCATTATTAAAACTCTGACCCAAATTCTTCATGTAAGTTTCTGTGGTTCAGCCACCAGACATTAATTATATCTTTCTCTGCTGGATTTAAGTGCTTTTTATTAATCACTATATACTCATTTGTTGTAATCAAGTGACATCTCAATTTTGTTTCAGATAAAGTAAACAGATTGATCTCAGTTCCTCACAGCAAGACCCTTTCTAATCTTAGGAACATGTCAATGGCTCTTTTCTTCATCTGCTCCATTTTTTCAATATTCTTTTAAAAATAGGGATTTCATGACCAGTATCTCAACATCATATTGAGAAGAAAGAAGTCTTAGATCTTTGTGGGGGTTTTTTTCTTGTTTTGGTTTTTTTTTTTTTCCCCAGATTCAAGGATTTCATTAGTCCTTCCTTCCACACAGCTGAACTGTGGAAAAGAATTTGGAACAAGTTCTACTCTATTCTGAGAAAAAAATATTCGGAGTGGTGATAAGTGGAAAAAACCTACGGTAAATTCAGCAAGGTAATAGCTAATTATAGCACCTCAAGAGCCAGGCAATCAGTAGAATGAGCCAATGAGCTGTCATTAAATATCATTCAGCATCAATTCTTGATTGAAAACCATATCTTACCAGAGTATACTGTTCACCAATAAAAACTGTATTGCAAAAGGAATACTACAATTTCTAATGTTTGAGCACAGTCCACATTATCATCACATAATTTAGGCATCTAACTTAGTTTAGAAGCACAACTTTCTTTCCTGGCTACGCAGGCAGGTTTTAAGTTAGAGGTCTTAAGTTAGGCTATCAGAATACCACCTGTTATGGGTAGGGCTTTTGCACGTAGCAAAGAGCCACAAGTACACTCTGAGAGAATGCAAAAATAACACTGATTTGGAAAAACTAGTTCAAATGGTGACTACAGATTTAAGACCTCTAAGGTTGAGGATAACAAGCACACAAGCTAAAATACAAATTCCCAATTAGACACATCTACAATTCACAACACACCTAAGCGCTGAGTCTTGTTAGACAGAAAATAAAGTACAGGGACATGGAAGTGTAAGCATACATATTACCATAGGTTGCATGTATAGTTGCTGGTAAAATAGAGTTCCTGTTATCAATCAAGAATCATATCTTTAGGTTTTTTTAATCATATCTTCATTACTGTAACAACTATCAAATTCATCAAATAAGGAATTTATCTGGCAAAGGGATTCCTCAGAACGTGGATGATGATTCAAATACATCTTAAATAAATTTACAGCAATGATGACTAAACATAGAAGTTTCTCAGAGCATCACAAAAAGAAAAGAAAAGATTATAAGACAGTGTGCATGAGAGAGAGTGAGATTCATTTCTCACATGATTAAAGTGAGGAGAATTATACCTGTCCTTAAGTTTTGTGGTTAGGGTATTCAAGGTCCCTAGCCCTGAGCTTAGTCCAGCTTGCTTTCCTTCCTTTCTTCCACTCTCCATTTTGCTATGCATACGTCTCATATTTACATGAGCAACCCCTTCTGATTCTTATATGTGTTAAAAAAGGGGGACTCTTAACTTAAAAGCTGTTTGGGCCAGTATGGGCAAAGAATAAAAGATTGCTACTAAACCTGGGCTGAGACAAAGTGGCGGATGGTTCCTTTTTCTAGTAACACAAGGGAAGTTCTAGAGAGCCTTACCTTGGAAATCCATCCCACAGCACTCTCATCAAGAGCTAGCAGCTCTTTCTAGGTACTGGAAGCTGTCCACTGAAGGAGACTGTATTATGATACCTGGAGTGAGAATTAACTGCAAGATTCTCACCCCCGGTCTCTTGTTACGACTGTGTCCTCCCTGAGGTGGTACAGAAGAGCGCCTGGTTGATTCAGAGGCATTTGAAATTGGCTGCTGAGCAACCCCATTTATTCGTCTTCATTGCTAACAGGTAACACCTGACTCACCCTTAGGCATGGTTGGGCAAACCTTACTGCAGTTTCAGGTTGCACCTTCCTCTTCAGCCACCATGGCAGCGTGTCTGTGGGCACAAGAAGGGAACACCATGTTACACACCTGAAATATGTATTCACGTGCGTGTATTTTAATATCAGAACCACATTGGACTATCTTGTCTTTTTTTTTTAGCAAACAAAAAGGTTTCACCAATTTATGTGACAACAACAAATTACTTTTTCTGCAGGGAAAGAAAAAAATAAACAAACGAAACAACTGCAACGTAACAGTAGCAAGTAACAAGTTTGTAAAGTTTAATGGTCAAGCTCCACCAGAGTCCCGCCAAAGCTCCCCTGAGGTATGAATGTATAACACTTCTGAGTTTCAAAAACTCCTAGAAGCAGTGGCAATTACTGCACCCTAATAACCATTTGTGCATTAAGTAACAAATTCGGGTTAATTGCAAGAGCCTGTTGGGATACATGAAACCAAAAATACCAATAATTAATTCACTAGGTAGTATTTCATAGTGCTTGACAAAATAAACTGAGAACAATGTTATTAAAAACATCTTCTAATGCATATTATACATAAAATGTACCCGGTTTCTAAGTAATTTCCAGAGAATGTAAACCTTCTCAAATCTTGGATTTAGTTTTCAGATATTACTAAACAATAAAACAGAGTGAAGTGTCAGGGAGGCTTTCAGTCCACTGCATAGTTATGTTCTATGTAGTTTGATTGATTTCTAGGACTGCAAGAAGTACAAAATAAAAAGAAGCTTCTCGGAAATTTCTGTTTAGTTGCTGAGGTTGTGAGCTCAGCTCACATGTAATCATTTATTTATTTAACAATTAGTAAAGTTAAGAATCCTGTTTGAATTCCAAGATTTATATTTTATATTATCACCTTGCATTTTTCAAATTCATTTGTTAATTATTGTGGTTACTTTTCACGTTATATATACATATATATGCACGCACGCACACACAGATCTCTTAATAGTCTAACCTGTGATCTTTACCAAAGTTTACATGCCATATCTGGCATCACTGGGCTGGATTTAGTCCCTGGTCTCTCTGGAGAAAAAACCAAATGAATGGGGATTAACTGAACAGCATGAACCATGTGTTCTCACTTTTTTGATGGAGTCAATTATTTGTGATGGATTTGATTTCAGAGGCTTAGTGAACCAGACGCACCAAATTACCAAGGGAAATCACAGTTTTTCCAAAGAATTGCTCCAGATGTCTTAGCTGAAACCAGCTTCTATACACCTGCAATACATCTACAACTGTTCGCTTATGCTGTTTCCATTTTTAACCTTTTAAATGAAGCTTTTCGTTTCACCCAAGCCTCCTCCAACCTAAAGAGAACTGTTAAATTAAAAGTTAACCAGGCACAATCTAGCAGTTTGCTGGCATTTATAGTGCTAGAAATTGTACATTCCTCATGTTAGCTGAAGTTTTAACTCTAGGTATAGTTTTTCTGTTGTGGATTAGACCCAGCTGGCGACTAAGCTCCACGCAGTCGCTCTATTACTCCAGTAGGAGTAAACACAACTAATGACTTTAGGACCAAGGCAAGGGACAGGGAGGGCTCACTCAGCGATTATGATCATGGATAAAAGACAGATTTGACCTGAGGAAACAAAATCAGTTTAAACAACAAAACTGCAATCAAACCACCAGTTGAATCAGCAGTAGGACAGTAAGAGAAAACAATAAGATCTTAAATACATGTGTCCACCCCACCCCCACCCCCACCCCCCCTTATTCCTGAGCCTGGCTTGGCTACCTCCCCCCACCAGACTCAGCGCA
>NW_010420330.1:36034-37251 GCF_000710305.1 Buceros rhinoceros silvestris
GGTGGGTGGTGCAGGTGCAATCCCAGTTCTCTCCATACCATTTCTGCTGCTTGCTCTTCTTCCAGGGAAAAACTCCTCACAGTTCTGCCTTGTGGCCATGTCACATCCCTCCCACAGGAGACAGCCCTCCATCAATGTCTCTGGCTAACAGTTCTTCCAGTGCCAAACCAGCCTGCCTCGAAGTCATGGCCTTTTTCAGGATCACTTGTCAGCTGCAATGTGGGTCTCTGCAGACCGACCATTTCTCCACCAGTGCTTTCTGAGGACTGCAGGATCTCAGCCTGCCCTCTCACCATGGGCCGAAGGGAAATGGCTGCTCCAGCAGGTCTCCCCAGCTTTTCCATCACTGTCCTGGGTGACTGCAGGGTTGGTTCCTGCATGGTTGCCTTCCCTGCTGTCCTACCCTCTCCAAAACAAAAGGGAGCTCCCAAAACAAAAGCCTTTGTGAAACCGATTTCCCTTCTTAAATAGTTCTATTTGCAGAGGAACCGATTGGTGCAGCCTTATCCAGAGGCAGGGCTGAATTGGAGCTGGAAAGAGCTTTTCGAGACGCTTCTTATGGGGGCCATGACAGCAGCCCATCCTCCACTATCAAAACCACGCCAGAGGCCAGCAGCCTCCTCCCTCATTAGCGAAACTGTGCCAAATACTAAACCACCACATTTACACAGGCAGAATGTAGGAGTTGAATATTTTTGTTATTTTTTTTCCTACTAGGACATTACAAATTCCAACATTTTCTTTTAAAAAAATCTGTTCTGATGGTTACATAAAGTAGAACAGTTTGAGTTGTAAAATTGATCTTGTGCTGCATTTTCATTTGGCATTTAGGAAAAGTAAAAAGGATCTTTTAAATCTTTGAATATTTTTAAGAAAGTATCAAACAAGAAGTCATTCAATTGTATATTTTCACAACAAAATAAATAAAAAGTGGTGAGGGATAAATATCAAAAAGCTGCAGAGGATCTGTTGTAATTACTAAGACTTGAAAATCGCAAAGACGTTTTAGGCTCTTTTTTCTTTTTTTTTATTGTTTTAAAATTTTTTTCATTTAACAAGTCATTATATTTTTTGAGAATGTGCTCTTAGTTTTGTTGGCGACTTAAGGCCTCAGAAATGTTTAAGTGGATTTTTAAGATTCTTACTTTATCAGTCTGCTGAACTTAGGCATTCTCTTCTGAAGTTGATATTTAATTAGTCAGAAAACAGCCTCTTTC
>NW_010420330.1:37341-41045 GCF_000710305.1 Buceros rhinoceros silvestris
TTTCCCTCCAGAAAAAGGGTTAAATATGTATTGTGCAATCTAGAGAAATTTTCATTTCAAATATTTTTATTTTTTTAATGATCCCTTGTAAATCATAAACTGCCACAAACTTACTTTTGCACTATTTGCACTTTGAACTTTTAGGAAGTCTTATGAAACACAGATGAAATAAAAGATACATGCGGAAAATAGGGAGAAAAGTTATGTCAGGATGCTAATTTACACAGCATAATATACATCTTTCTTCCTTCTCTATTGTCAGTATGTTGTTACTGTCTGGAAAGGAATGCAAGAGATCAACTAGTCAATCAGCTCTCCGAAACGCAGGATCTATTCATAGCAATCTTTCAAAAGCACAGGCAAAATATTTATTTAATGCATTTTACAGGCTATAAATGAAACAGATAGAACAGATTTGTTCACAAGTCTTACAATTTTTTCATCATTTTTACTTCGTCCGCTCCTTGCTGCCTTTAGCATCATACATGAAACACTGAGGGAACAGATTCTTCTTTTCCCCTTGTTGGTAGCTTTTTATACATTTGCTTACACATTCACTTTCCCTGCTTTTATGACTTCCTGCATTTTTAGAAGCTTGTCAGAATTCTGCTCTGCTTTGGGTATCTTACCTACACCCAAAACGAAAATGCCGGGAACTGAGCTGTTACAAACACATAGTTAGGGCTGGCTAGAATCGCTTCAGCATCCTTGTGAACTCAGCACAGCCGAGTGCTACAAAGCATTTAGCAGCCTTAATGTATCTGTCCAGGAGTTTTTCATCTGCAGCAACCTTTCTCTGACTTTTCCCTGAAGCGGGATCCCAAACACTTTCCTTTTCTTTTTTTTTTCCTCTGAGAAGCAGATATATTGTACCATCCGCCTGTACCTCCTAAAATCAGGTTATGACTTAAAGCTGCCCAATGAAATTTATATAAGCAAAAATATTCTTACCAAGAAAAAGATTTCAAAATCAAAACCTGCGAAGACAGCTTGAAGACACCCAAGATTGGAGATTGGGTTTGGGGGTTTTTCAGTTTTAAATTTCCATTTTTGGCCCACACTTAAGAGCTTGTTTAGAAGTCATATGGGGTATGAGACCCGTTTTGGGTCAGACTCAGACAGACTCATCATCTGTCCTTTACGAAAACAGACTGCTGATATCATAAGTACTAGTTCTAAGATACTGTTCTGTGTTCAAAGCAGATGTTTTCCTATAACTCTGTTTTGTCAAGCTCTGTGGAGGGCAAATCTAACATGAATCTTGGATTTGTGACTGAAGAATCAGTTCTTGCTAGGTTTTCCATTATTGCAATTTGAAGAAATTCATATTCAGATAAGTTAGGTGTATTTGTGACAGAGGTTCCTTTCCAGAAAAAAAAAAAAAAGAGAGATTTCACTAAATTAATCTAAAATAATGGAAAGTAATGATCCCATATAGGGTATGTAACAACGTTTGTTAGTTATGAAATATCTTGCAATTACATACCAAGCTGCCTTCTCAAGTGGAAATCAAAGCATCCTTTAATCTCAAACTCACACTTGTTAGAAGATAAAATGTTAATACTTTGAATACAAAGTTGCACACAAAATGTTTTATTTACCACACTTTATACAACTTTTTAAGCCAACTTTCAAGTATTCTAAAAATACTGTATGACAAATGTTTTCACTGTATTAATTTGTGTTATCACACTTACATTAATACATCTCTGTAGCAGAAGACATCTGCATAATGTTTTTGTAGGAGCTAAGGACATGAGATAGAAGGTTTGCAAGCAGAAAACTATAAATAGTTCTTGCAAATTAAATTATTACATAACAAAATGAACTTACGTAAGATCACAGCTTAGAAATACTTGTATTTGTAAATAAGCTTTAGTTCTGTATAAACTTGAATCCACTAGTTCAGGAGTCTCTGAATTTGCACCAATTTTTTAGTGCAAAACCAACAGAGGTATATGTCTGTGTACATCTAGCCTAAGTCTTGTAATACAAACATTAATAATGTTAAAAAGAAACAATACTCTACAAAGTAGGAACAGCTACTCTACAAAGCGCTTCAAAGGCATTTTCTATGGTTGAGATACATACAAGCGTGGAAGTTACGCTACACTCGAAAGGGATCACTCTCCATCACTCAACAATGTGCGTGATTCGTTACTGATGAAGTCAGGATGTTAATTTCTGTACAGTGGAAAGTTGTCTGAATTTTCTAGCCTGAAAACCTGAGTCCCACGGCTTTGATTATCTGGGATAACATAACGATATTATGAAGCTGCAAAAAGTCAAAATGTTCTAGGATACAGATTTGCATATCATTAATACTTCTCACAGACATCTTTCTCCTATTGCTCACACCAGGCAGAGCACATGCAAGTACAGACTATCCATGGGAAACAGCTGAAGAGTGATCCTGTGACAGATAGTAGAGGTTTCATTCACTTAGCAGGAAAGGTTGACATTAGACAAAGGCTCCTAATAAAGATTCAGTTGCCAGAACAAGCTCTCTTAAAGATAGATTCCCTGTGAGAAGTCTTTAAAATGGGACTTCCTAAAAGATGAGTTTTCTTTTCACCAGTGTTATGATCTGAACTTTTTAGTGAAAATTTTGCTTTATCAGAAATTAGAAAAGCTTATTATAGAGATACCTTGTGAGCTTAAAATCCACAGACCTATGGCATTCTCCTTAAAGAGCAGAAATGGTAGCAGCTAGCTACATCTAGCTGCAAAAGTTTCTTTTCCAAGAGGAAGTAGATAAAAAAAAATACTAAAGGAGAACTATATATGTGTAGGTAAGTAAATGTGCATGTACACACACAGCAATGCATATGTGCTCACACAAAGACAGAGAATCTCTAGTTATGCTTTCTTCCTGAACTACTTTTACTGCAAGAAAGAGAAAAAAGTAACCTCAGAAATCACCACCATAAAGGAAGGAAGGACACAGGGAGCCTGTGGGAAATACTGAAGATTATTATAAAGTTAATGAACTAAAAGGGAAAATGATCATTAATTTGGGTTTGAATATTTTTTAAAGTACATTGATATTCTTGTGGAAGCTTTGATACTGAATGCCTCACAGTCCAGTATGAATCCTGAAACTAAGAGCATCTTGAACAGACATTTCAGATGGCGTTTGGTAATGGGTGTAACTTGCTTCTACGCCATTCTTTATAATGCTTATTTCCTGTTTTTTTTGAGTACTTCTTTAACAGAGATCTTTTTGTTTCTGAAATGTATAGAAGTGAAAGTATATATTGTATTATCCTGGAGCAGCTCAACATTCTTCTATGTGTTTTAATCCTTTTTTAAAATCCTCTCAGCTTCACCAATCTCATTAAATGTACATTTCTGCTTTTGGTATGAAAGCTATTGATTTATTGATTCATTATCTCTAGTAGAGGTTTTTTCATATCAACACAGAAATTTGAATACATTATAAACAAATGGAATTCCTCTTTGCATGACAGATGAGACTATCTTTACACTTAAGCACACATGGGTTTCCACCAGAGGCAACTGAGCAGTGGGTGCCGAATCTGGCCCAATAATCCCAAGTGCTGCAAGGAAAAGACCAATGGCTGATTTGCACATGATGTGGATAATTGAAGATCAGTCTCTCGAGCACTTGTGATTGAATTGCCAGCCAGCACAAGCTCATAAAATTAAAGTAATACTGTGTTAAGGGTCGAGGGACCGATATA
>NW_010420331.1:0-14162 GCF_000710305.1 Buceros rhinoceros silvestris
TGGGGAAACAAAATCAATTTAATGTAAACAAAACCACAACAATTCACCAGTTGAATCAGAGTAGAACAGTGATAAACACAATCTGATCTTAAATAAATACACCTCCTTCCTGAGTCCAGCTCTGCTGCCTCTTCCCCTGCAGAGGGGCAGGGGGACAGAGAATCGGGATCGTTGTCAGTCCCAGTCTGTTCCACGTTGTTTCTGCTGCCCCTTCCTCCATGGGGGTAAAAGTCGTCATAGTCCTCCCCTGCAGCAATGTGGAGTCCCTCCCACAGCAGACAGTCCTCCACAAACTTCTCCAACTGGTGTGGGTCCCCTACATTGGCCATTCAGTCCCAGTCTGTTCCACGTTGTTTCTGCTGCCCCTTCCTCCATGGGGGTAAAAGTCGTCATAGTCCTCCCCTGCAGCAATGTGGAGTCCCTCCCACAGCAGACAGTCCTCCACAAACTTCTCCAACTGGTGTGGGTCCCTTCCATGGGCCATTGTTCTCCCAATGACAGACCACTTCAGCACAGACTTCTCTCAAAGTCAGGGCCTCCTTCAAGGTCAGTCTCCTACTCCAGCGCAGGGTCCTCCACAGGCTGCAGATGGGACTCTTCCACTCTAAGAGCTGCAAGGGTTCAGCCAGCCATCTCATCACGGACCAAAGAGGAATGGCTGCTCCAGCATGCCTCCTCCCCTCCGTCCTCCCTGACCTTGGTGTCCACATGTTTGTCTCTCCCACATTCCACTCCTCTTCCAGACAAAAGAGCTCCCAAAACAAAGGAACTCGCCCAGCAGGTTTTCTCCTCTTAAATATGTTATCGCAGAGCCAATGATTGGCTCCGCCTTGGCCAGAGGTGGGTCTGACTGGAACCCCGGGGGCACTTCTCCAAGCCTCTTACATCAGTCCACGCCAGTAGCCCCTTCCGTCTCTAGCGAACCCATGACAGACACAGACCAACACATGGCTGAAAAATGCCAATACGGAAGGACAAGATCCATTGAGACACGAGCATGTCAATGCCATCCTAGACAAGAACTCGCATAAGGGTTTTGTTCATGCAATGATCAAAAGTTGAATATTCTGGTTTGAATTATTAAAAGGGAGGTTTCTGCTAGACAGCAAACAGTATCTATTCTCTCTTTGCTGATAATTCCAAAGGGCCTAACTGCTATGCTGTCGCTCTTTTTCTACAGGGTAGTGATGTGCCACATTTCCCGCTATTTTTACCTATTTCCCTCTTTACTAAATAAGTACAAAGAGCTGGCAGGAAGATTAATGGGGAGACATGGGCTACAAAGCCTATTTAGCATTGTATCTCTTCTACCAGATCTATCCAGAACTTCTGAGCAAGTGACTCAGAAGGTGGATGAGACTGGAAATTTAAGAAACCTTTCTAACAAGGGATCATCTGTAAAAAACATCAGAAGAAAGAATTGTCAGAAGCAATTGTTCTTGTCACAGGAATCACTTTCAGTATCTTCAAGCCTTCTTAGTCTGGGCCACACTGGCTTCTCAGCTCCTGGTAGATGACGGTTTACCAACTGTTTTGCATATTTGTAGTCACTGTATCAGAATTAACAAAACTCTATAAAAAATTAGTATTAGTAACCTCCTCTCCCCAAAATACCACCCTGAAACAACCTGTTCTGCTGAAGAGCATAACTCCATAGCAATTTACAAATTTTTGGATGGGACTGTTTAATCTAATCAGGTGGTTTTTTTCAAAAATGTGTGCAGTCTATCTATCTGTTGGAGCAAGATTTTAAGAAAACTCTCAAAAATCTAGAAATTCTCAAAGAACTATTAAATTATGTGTACAACATTTCAACTTGTAATTTTGACTTTGAAGATTATTTTCACTTACCAATGAGTCAGATCGGTAGTCTGTATTGACTCTTCTAAGTACCTTTGTCTGTTTTCCGGTAACTAAAGAAATACACAAATACTGCTGTTGTTGATTCATTCACATCTTGGTTATTCAGCTGATCACGCACTTCTTCAGCTCTCACCTGTCTTTACCAATAACAAGTTACAGAACTAAAAATGTTGAAGCCTGGTGTAAATTTTCAAGAGTGGAGTGATTTAGGATTGTTGAAACAGCTGGGGATCAAGCATTTGAAATCTTATAGACACAAGAGCTAGCTTTCAACCAGTGAATTGCTGAACGCTTTCTGGAAAATAAGCTTAAAAACAACACAAGAACTGAATCATTCAAATGATGCACTAGTAAATTCTGAAATGCAGTTGAGCTAATCTTTTCTGTTCTTTATTCTTGTTCTGAATTGCCATGCAGTTAAAATTTACCATACTGACAGTGACGGCAATATCAGGATGTAGGCAGAACAATAGCAGCCTCATCTTTATGTTGAAAGAGCCAATAGTAAAAATTAAATATCAGCATAGTTAGCAGGTCCAATCCCACCCCTGCAGAGATTCACTTACTTTAAGGATGGAACTTTTTAAGAACAGGAAACCAAAAGGGAGGGGGGATCACATAAAGCTAGCAAAGAATTTTTTAAGAATTTTTTTTTCATAATAGATGGTGTATGGTAAAGCAAAAACAGTTCACAAGGAAGACAATTATAACTATTTTCTTCTTTGGTATTTTTTTTTCTCTATAACTTTGAAATTGCCCTAGAAAAAATGTATTTTCTCTGATACCCCTTCCAGATTTTAAATATAAGCAAATTAGGGCAGTGATCTTTTTAAAGCCCAGAACAAGATGACACATGGAAAGATTAGAGAAAAAAGACATTTCAACTAACAGGATACTAATCTTCCTTGGATAAATATTAAATGAAAGTTTGAAGAATTAGTTGCATTTCACCAGCAATAATTTTTAATTTTTTTTTCCCGTCATGGAAAAAATATTTCCTGCCTATCTCCACAAACCAGAAAAATTGTGGCATTTTGTCAGTGCAGAAAATAAGAGTCAGAGTAGAGCTACTTTAGCCCTTGGGAGCCACGGGGAAAGTACTGTACTTCTGGACACTAGAAGGAATGTAAACTTAATCTGCCCTTTGTAAGGCTTCCCTCACTCTTTTCTTAAACCAGTTTGGCAGGAGGAATGGTTGGGGACTGTGACTCTTGCCCTTTTCTAGACACGCTGAGACTGGCATCCCAAAGATGGATGCGGGTAAAAATCCACACTGATTGCATTTGTTTCTGACCTTTCGCTAGCACAATTTGAGCAACAATTTCAGTTCGAGCTCAGATTCATCTCCACAACTAAGCCACATTTAGATCCCTTATATTCAGATGCTCAACTAAAATAGCTAAGTCATCTAATCACCCAGGACCTTCACTCTCGATGATGAAAAGAAATAGGTGTCTTCAGCAATTTAATCTACCTGAGAACATAGATCAGAGTGAACTACCTTCTGGAAATATCTTGCATTCCCTCTCTTCATTGAACAGCAAAGCTCCTCAATTAAGCAGCTAGAATTAGAAGAGATAAATCTGGGTCTATTAGTCCCAGTAGCACTACACCCTGAAAAGCGTTAAGGGGCTGCTTTAAAGTCCTGCTGGAAAGTTGTATATTACATTACTGAAGGAGTACCATGGTTTTTCTATTCTGTTCGCACATGTTTATATGGTTTCTCTTAATGCTTCTCTTTATGGTCAATAAAATTAAAATTTTATTCTCTCTTCACTTTTACTAAGTTTATAATTTGTATGGGATACTAACCACATGTCTTACTTTGAAGACAAATACTGTGAAAAAGTAACTGTAACACTTAGGGTAGGATTTTCATTTTAACGGTCAAAGTGCTGAATAAAAGCACCCCATTTTACTAGCCAAGATAATCAGTAAATAATCATAGCAGCACTTGTACAAAAATAATTCTTTGACAATTATGACTAACATGTTCACAATGAATTGTAGTGGACTACTTTCTGAAAGTTGAATACTAGTGAAATGAGGTAGCTGTTTGGAAAAATTAGTAACTCAAATTCAGTCAAGGTTTCTCCTTATAATCTCAAAACTTAATCCAAGGGGTTATCTATATATTGAAGACAGAAAACTCACTGTCTTAGAGCAAGTCTAATGAAAGTAATAACTGGAGATTTTTCACACTATTCTGGACTATTTTGATTTACAATTTTACTATAATCATAATAGCTTATGGGTGACAATAATCAATCGGGCAACTGAGAATATATTTAGGTTTTCCAAATTCACAGCATGATTGCTGATAAAGAGCCTAACCAAATAACTTTAGTTATCTCCACACGTGGGCAATTTGACATATTTTTGGTTCTTTAATCAGGCCACATCAAATCATTCAAGTTGAAACAAGGAAATACTTTTCACTAATATATTCTGCAGCCTACTGCAAATAGTAATCCATAAAAACATTTACAGTTCTCAAGGAACTTTGTGGATGACATGTTTGTTTAGGCATTTTAAAAATTTTACCCCCAGATTGAAAAAAGAGACACCACTGAAATGATATTCCCCTTTAATTTGTCATTTTCCAAAATTACAATCTTGGAGTCACAAAATCACAGACTTGTTAAGCTTGGATGGCACCTCTTGAGACAGTCCAAACTCCCACTCAGAGTAGGGTCACCTAGAGCAGGATGCCCAGGACTGACTAATCCGGTGGCCTTCTATGATGGAGTAACTGTATTGGTGGCTAAGGAAGAGCAACTGATGTAATTTACCTGGACCTCTCTAAGGCCTTTGGCATGGTCCCACACAACATCCTTATCTCTAGTAGGAAAGATGGATTTGATGGATGGACTATTTGATGGATAAGGAATTGGCTGGATTGCCACATACGAAGAGTTGCAGTCAATGACTCAATGTCCAAATAGAAAACATATCAAGTGGTGTCCTTTCATACTGGGAGCAGTATCGTTCAATAACTTTACTAATGATACAGACAGTGATCCATAAAATCGCTTTAATAAGAAACCTTGAGAATTCAGTTATTTTTTTCAGAAATATCTCGAGAATTAGGATTGTAACAGCAATATTCTACTTTTGCTGCAAATACCACAAATCTATGTGCACTCATGCACTTGCACTTATCCATATAAACATAAAAGATTAGTAAACAGGTTAACATGTGCTAATCTTGAACGGAACCAGATTTCTGACCCTTACTAATTCTTTGCTTTCAGAAAATATCACCAAGACATGCTAAGAAAGCACATGCTTTGCTCACCTCATGTGCTAGTTTGCGTAAAGAGTAATCTGCTATTGCCTAGTGTTATCAAAGAAGACTTGTTATTACTTAAGCTTTTCATAGCCTCCAAAATGTAGTCTCACCCCTAATATGATGATTAGGTGTGATTTTGTGATTGTATTTTTTTTTCTACTTGAAGTTACAGAAGATTGGAAAATAATCTGTGTTCAAATGCATTTGATAAAAGCACATGGTTGTCCATATAATCTATAAAAGCAGTGTACCTTGCTACAACAAAACCAGATGGACTCATGAGGCCAAAGAAGCCTTTTTTGGGGGGCCCCTCACTTCAAGAAGGACATGGAGGTGCTGGATTGTGCCCAGAGAAGAGCAATGAAGCTGGCAAAGAATCTGGAGCAGAAGTCTTATGAGGAGCGGCTGAAGGAACTGGGATTGTTTAGCGTGGAGGAAAGGAGGGTCCAGGGAGACCTTATCACTCTCTACAACAACTTGAAAGGAGGTTGTAGCGAGGTGGGTTGGGTCTCTTTTCCAAGTAACAAACAATTGGATGAGAGTAAATGGCCTGAAGTTGTTACAGGGGAGGCTCAGGGTGAACATTAGGAAAAATCTCTTTACAGAGAGGGTTGTCAAGCAGTGCAACAAGCTGCCCAGGGAAGTGGTAGAGTCACCATCCCTGGAGTTATTTAAAGGGTGTATAGATGTGGTGCTTAGTGACATGGCTTAGTGGTGACTCGGCAGTGCTGGGTTAATGGTTGGACTCAATGATCTTAAAGGTGTCTTCCAACCAAAACAATTCTGTGATTCTATGAATCCCACAGAGAAAAAGAAATGTCTGCCACCAGGATCAGCAATGACCCTGTGGGATACTTTTTCAGTCATCATGTCATTTCTGGCTGCAAAATCCATGGTTGAGAAGTCCACTGTGAGTCTCTGCTCTCATCTCTTGCATATTGGTGGCCACCAGATGTTCCTAAATTTTCAAGTTTTTCAAGTACCTAATTCACTCATATCTTAAATCATAATCCAAATTTTACTTATCTCAGTCTCTAATCTTTTGATTGTGTTATAACCTTGCCTGCTAGATTTGGAGAGTTTTGTATCAGCAGATTTCTGTTCCTTATGTAGGTACTTATAGTCCAAAGTCAAGTCTCTCTTTCTCCTTTTCTTTGGGTAACTCATTGCAGCATAGATCAGAAACAGCTGAGCAGGTTTTACATTGGTTTGAGCTTATTCTTCCACACTCTGCTGTGGAATCATGACCTGATCTTCCCGCACAGACTTCTACTGCTTGAGTGTAGACATATACTGACCATGATTATTTCAGAATTTCTTGCTGATAGCACAATATAAAAAATGGAGGCACTGTAAGATTTTAGAAGAAACAAACATTTTACTTTCTATTCTGGAATGATGAAATTTAGGACTGCAAACCCACACAATTTCTATACAAATGTATTTTACTTTCAGTGTTTCCTTTTTCATTTTTCCACTTACAAAATAATTTTCCTTTCTCTGAATTTTACTCTTTTCTTCCCAGACCTTTCAGTCTAGGATTGATTCAACAGTTATTAAAATCAGTTGAAAAATTAAGCTAATTTTTAGTGAGTTTTAGAACAAAAATAAAAGCTAACATATATTTGCACTATGATGCTAAGTTCCAGTGTTAGTTTTGAGTACAGAAAGGACTCATTTCTCCTGATAACCATCTAAAAAGTTAGATGTCTGAGTCTAACTCAGTCACTCCTTTCATATGCAATGCAGTATAAGAGGCACCTTCTCTAAATGATTCATAGCATCGTAAAATAGGTGTCCAAGATGAGTTAGTTACCTGAGTCACCCTCTCCAAGTATATTTGTTCTCCACTGACTATAAAAAAGGATAATTATCCTAGATTTAGCAGAACGCTTTTAAATATTTCAGAAATGATTCAGGTGCCTGTACAGAGATGCTGAAGAGTATCTGAGATATTCTCATGGAGCCAACAGAGATGAC
This sequence comes from Buceros rhinoceros silvestris, assembly GCF_000710305.1. Taxonomy (NCBI): domain Eukaryota; kingdom Metazoa; phylum Chordata; class Aves; order Bucerotiformes; family Bucerotidae; genus Buceros; species Buceros rhinoceros. The sequence continues at coordinate 7,136 of NW_010420331.1, forward strand.
ACAGAAGTTGAGATGCCCATCCATCTGCAGCAGCACCTGGAAACCAAACAGAATACTTTCATCAATCAACACCCCCAAGTCCTTCTCTATTGGGTTATTTTCAACCCATTCTCCACACAACCTGTACTTGTGCTTGGCATAACCCGACCCAGGTGCAGGACTTTGCACTTGACCCTGTTGAACTTCATGAGGTTTGCATGGGCCCACCTCTTGAGAGTGTCAGGGTCCCTCTGGATGGCATCCCTTCCCTCCAGTGTGTTGACTGCATCACACAGTTTGATGTCGTTGCCAGCTTGCTGAGAATGCACTCAATCCCACTGTCCATTTGCTAACAAAGATGTAAAACAGGGCTCGTCACAATAGGGACCCCTGAGAAATGCCTCTTGTTACTGGTCTCTACTTGGACATCGAGCCATTGACTGCAACTCTTTGAGTGCGACCATCCAAGCAATTCCTTATCCACCAAGTGGTCCAGCCATGAAATCCATGTCTCTCCAATTTAGAGGCAGATATGTCATGCGGGACAGTGTTAAATGCTTTGCATAAGTCCAGGGAGATGATGTTAAGTGCTCTTCCCTGATCCATCAACACTGTAACCCTGTCATAGGCGGCCACCAAATTTGTCAGGCATGATTTGCCTCTAGTAAAGCCATGTTGTCTGTCACCAACCACCTCCCTAATATGGCTTGAAGTAAATCTACTGCACTGAGGTACCACCCCCGTGTATTACTAGCCTATCTATCTCAAATGTGTTTAAAGAGCATTAAATTAAATTTCTTTCACTGAAATGGATCAGTTGACAATGGCATCTCCTTAGTGAATTCCTCTACCTGCTACCCAACTGCAAAGGTATTCAGTTCAGAATTAAGACACTGAAATGCAGGTGTTTACACATAGACATCTGCAGGTATGCTGTTTCTTAAACTTTCATTATCATCAATGTAGTATTATTCAACATAATCAATAGAAATAAAAAGATTGATAAAATAGATACCTGGTGGTCTAATCTGGAGCTGAATCGTTTAATACTATCACTAATTATCAATGCTTGAACCACCTCCATGAGGTGATTATTTTTCTCTTCTGACTACAGAAAGAGCCCAGACAAATAGATTACCTCAGAAACCTGATTCTTACATGGCTAGAATTAGATGAGATCAATCTCAGTGATTTTACTGCAAACTTTTATTTCTGCCTCCCTCTCATATTAATCCTTTGGCCATTATTTCTGCAAATTTCTCTGCTACATTTTTAGCAGTGTTGGAAAAAAAATAAATTGGACATAATCCAAATCATCTTAATTTTTTTCTGAAATTTTTGTAGTCCATTTTCAAAAAGAAATAGGTAAACAGGTCTTGGTTTCTCAACGGAGAAATAATTTGATAATGTGCTGCTCTGAAGTGTATATTTTGGTTTGCTCAGGACAGTAAGACTAGGGACGAAAAAAATCTTTGAAAGCAAAATTACTTGTAATGATGAATCACAGCTGACAAGGGGAATATACCGAATCATCCACTTGACTGATTGATTGATTTAAAGTGTACAGACAGCTCAGCCTCTGATGTAACGGGAAGCAGTGTCCATGGCACTTCCCTGAGGACTAAGAGGCTTTTCGATACTACATGTGTGTCTCCTAAATGAGGATGAGGATTAATTTTCAGAACTATGAAAAAAACCTAAAAATGTGTTTTGCTCTCTCATACTCAGTTGGACTTATTACATAGTAACACCCACCACTTTATTCTCTAAATTGCAGCAAATTGGCTGGCCCTGACTTTTTTGCAACGTCCAGATAAACTCCTATTTTGTTTTGTATTCTTTTTCCAAATTAAAATAGCAAATTATACAAATTTAAGTCCCTCCAAAATGTTCTGTTGGAATATGCATATACACATGCTGAGTTGGGAAAAATATGAACTCTTCAGAGTTTTCTCAAGGTCTGATATAAAGACCTGAAGTCAACAAATTTTGTTTTCAGATGATATAGGGTTGATATTACTGTTGGAATGTGGTTGATTAAACTAAACACATTGCAACTTGAGGCTTAGACAAATATGAACAAGCACAAAGAAACTCTGAGTGTCCACAATCTTCGTAATGAGGTTAGTGTTCAAATATATACATACCATATTTAGTGTCTTCATGCTGACATTTGTAATCTCCATTCCCATCTTTGTAGTCCTTCTTAATTCACATATAGTTGAGGGGGTGTGATACAATATGATCCATTGAGAGCACTGATTCTCCTAGAAAAATGCTTCAAGCAATATAATTTTTTATTGGCTTACCATTACTAAAATCTAACTTAGATACCCATACCAACTAAGCTGTTAAATTATAGATTCATGTTTAATACTGTTAATGGAAATACATTTTTATGTGTGCACACACACAGAATAAGGAACCCAAAACCAAAACAAAAGCCATAGGCAAAGGTGACAGCTACTTTGATTAAGCATTCATCTGAGTTAAAATCATTGTGTTATCCTGAAACTTCGTCATGTTTCTTTTGACTGAAACATGGAATTTTCACTCCTTGTTGAATATTTTTTGTAGGTGCCTTGATAGAGAGACTGACAAAGTAGTCTCACACACAGTAGATGATTAAAAATGCAGAGTAGTTGCTATTTTAATAGACACAGATACTGTTAGAATAAGATACCAATAGAGCTATGTTACTCTAAGTCTTTCATGAATACTTGTCTTTCAATGTAGTAAATAGTGCTCAAATTCATTCAACAAGCAACAAGAGCCTGATGTTTCTATTGCCCCACAGGGGCCATGATGAAGTTTCAGAATTGCATATAGCTTTATATATTTATCTTATCAAATCATTCCTTTAAGACAGAAGTGTAATCTTCATAGGCATGTTCCTGTTTAAGCAGGCTGGCAAATTAAAAGGAATGCTTTCTGGAGAACAGATCAACAATACACTAAGAAATCCCAAGTGAACTTCTGATGATGCATGAGATACTGCATGACTGACAGGTTTGTTCTTTCTTCATGTATGATGCATATAAAAGATCATGCTGGGTGACTTCAAACAGCAGATAAAATTCACTCAGAAGTTAGGAGATACGTATCTGTATGGGTTTCTGTATTTATGTCACTTATAATGAGTCCAGGCTTAGCTGGGCTTGGTGTGGGCATGGAGCTTATATTCTCATTGAAAATCTATCATACCAAAAATGTACAAATAGGAAAATATATCTCATTAAAGTTAGGGACTGGTCCACACCTGACAATTACCATTTAAACCTTAAAATAGTGCCTGCACTGCCACTTTGCCTGCATATCATGCAGGATGGAGAGAAAGTGATATTCCTGTCTAACTAGCATTTAACCATCTTCTAACACAATCCATTTTGAAATCTAGCGTGGAAGACAACACACAGTAACAGCAGAATGAGATCTTGTCTCCCTAAATTCAGTGTGCTGTGCACTTGTACTTTAAGACAGTCAAAATTGCCCCTCACATACATTTTCTTAAAGATAGCTACAAAAAAGGAAGGGATTCTACAGTGATCAGTTTACATTGATTTCACCGTTATTTCAGTACCAAAGGAATCCAATATCCAGTGCTGGTTAGATTGATTAGTCTTTTAGGAACGTTCTCTTCTGTAATATCACAAGGACTCAGACTGAGTAAGAGAACTTTGGGAGAAAAGACTCAGCTAACTAACTTTATCCTGCTACAGTTGATCACACTGCTACAACACTACGCCCCTGTCTATTCACTTACTCAGGTTCTTCAATAGTTTAACCACTATCTTCTTCCCCACTCAGATCCCTAAATCCTTCATTTCCAGTCCTTAGTGTAGAAAAAGCAGGTAATAATTTTCTCTGAATTTCTGTTAAATATCCAGGTTTTGCATCTCAGAAAATACCCAAATCAGAAAGGATGTTTGAAATTTTCCAAGAAAACCTCCACAAAGGCAGTGTTGAACTTTGTCTGCCATTTATCTCAATTACCCCACAATATTAATGATGAAATTGAAATATTTCAGCTTCTATAACTGGCTTGACCTGGACATACGACCTGTGAGAGGATGAGCTAAGACTGTAGGAGAGAAAGTGGTAAAGAACAAGCACGGCCAAGGTATCTTGGGGAACTCCAGATTTGGTTATCATGCCGTTGGGCAGGTAGAAGCTAGAGGAAACGAGATACGGCAGTAGCACACAGAGTATCAGACAGAGGTGAGGCTGCAGCAATAACAGTACTGTTGGTTCAGGGAATGACACAGATATGGAAAGAGGGCAAGACCTGGAACAGGGATCAGATGGATGAGGTGAAGTCAGGCAGGTCCAGGTCAGGAGAGGCTGGAGAAAAGTAGCTAAACCATGCTATTAAGTTTCTGTCAGTGCACTAGATCTTTGCACACAGATCTGAGAGCTGACTGAACAGGACAGGGCGAGACCATCCCAACACCACATCTCAGAACTTTTCCAAAAAGGCAAAAGGCTCATATTCCCAGCTTGTCCCATACATCTTTCAAAACATTTTCTGAGCACCACTGTGAATATCCTAATTGGTTCCTATTAGTGTACCTCCAGACTGCCTACTGGCGTAACAGCTACAACTACTCTACATAAGAGCAGATGTCTGGGTCCAGACATCCTGACATTATGTACTTTGAGTCCAACTTTAGCTACCTTCTCATTGCTCATAACGAGCTGCCTTATTGGGGAGCACACCTAACAGTCTGTCCCCCAGCCTAGGTATCTTTTTCCCTTTAGATAGACATCAGAACTATCTTTCATTCTCAAAAGAAATACTAATCTTTAGTAAGGAGACTTGCTGCTGCTAGATCTTGCTGTCTGAATATCACTAGCATGCATCAAAAACATTCCCTGGAATCTGGTGCCAAATTAGAGATGCAGGGAAAGGTATGCCCTAAATTACAACACTGCACTCCTCTAGACTACAGAAATGCCCAGAACATAGACAGAATATGTGACTAGGGAGACGTTAATTTGCTATTAATGAAAATAATTTCAAAAGACCATGAAATATGCATCTAATTATCTTAAATTAGAGCATGCCTACTTATGAACAATTGTAAGAAATGGTTTTATCATAATTCTGTTTGAAAGAGGCGTGTTCAAAATTTTGCCCACAAGTCATCTGAGATAAATGAATGAAACAATACCTATTGTTTAATCAAACTAAACATCCTCAGTAAAACCAGGTGCACTGACAGAAGAGGCCGTATACACCTACAACACACCTGCACCGGTTTCTCCACGTGAAAATAGAAACATGTGGGCATTATTACATAATTAATTCTGTAGTTACTTCTCAAATTTCAGTAGTAATCTACAAAGATCTATGAACAGTACCTGGCTTTCTTACATGTTAACATATACAATAACATTCTGCATTTTATATAACCTTTTCTCCAAACCTCACAAAACTGTAAAAAATCCTTATGCATGTCATCAGTTTGATAGACTCAGCGGGGGATAAAGAATCACTGTTTCCAGAGAATCATCGTCTCAGGAATAATGATATTCTGTCAATCAGTAGGGCATGCCATTTACTTTCAACACTGTTATTTTGGTTTTTAATTCAAGCTGAGGAGTCCCAGCTCTCTCAGACTCTCCTCTCCGACAGCCCTTAATTGTATCTGTGGCCCTTCATTGGACTTGATCCATTAAGTCCACATCTCTCTTGTACTAGTATGCACCAGCAGTGAATAGAGGGGAACAACTGCCACTCAGAGCCTGACAGAATTGGTCTTCCCAGTGCAACCCTGGATGCTGTTGGCCTTATCAAAAGACTTTGATTACTGCTTCATAATCAGCTTCTTGTCCACCAGGACCGCAGTCACGACATTCTGATAGGCCCATTTCTTCAGCCTGCAGAGGTCCATCTGAAAAACAGGAGAACTACCTGGTGAGCCAAGGACTCTTCTCAGTTTTGAATTGCCTGCAAACTTGCAGAGGGTACAGTCTCCTACATCATGTAGGTCATTCATGAAGATGTTAAACAGTAGCGGCCCCAATACCAACCCATGGGGTAAATCACTACTAACTGGCCTCCAGCTGGACTTTGTAATTCTCATCACACATCCTTTGAGCCCAGTGGTGCAGTTGGTTTTCCTTCCACCACACTGTTTATCTAGACTGTGTCTCATCAGTTTGTCTACGAGGATGTGATGGAGACTGCCAATAACCTCACTAAAGTCAAGATAAGCAACGGTCACTGCCCTTACCTTATCTATTGAGCCAGCATCTCATCATTGAAGGCTATGAGGTTGATTATGCCTGATTTCCCTTTGCAAATCTGTTGAGTACTTCCATACACCTTTCTGTCCTTCAAATGTTGGGAAATGATTTCCAGGAAGGTTTTCTCCATCATCTTCTGAGGTATTGAGGTGAGATGTCCTGTAATTCTGTGGATCCTCCCTTTTGCCCTTCTTGAAGATAGCAGTGGCATTTGCTCTCTTTTGTTTTTCAGGAATCTGTCCCAGTCACCATGGCATTTTTAAGGATAATTGAAAGTGGCCTACTAGGGCACTGAACATCTCACTGGGCACTTGTAAGGACATACCATCAGATCCTGTGGACTTGTGCATCTGCAGTTTTTTTAATGTTCCATGACGTTATCCTTCTTTATTGGAGCTGAGTTTTCCTTGCTCTAGTCTTTCTCCCACATATCAAAGGCCTAGAATTACTGAAGTCCAGTCTTACCATTAAAAACCAAAGCAAGGAAATGTACCTTGGCTCATAGGCCTCAGCTTTGTTCTTTGTCTCCAGAGCCCCTGTCCCATTCAGCAGTGGGCCTACATTTTCCCTATTCTTTCTTTGGTGCTGATGGATCTGTAGAAGCCCTTCATTTTGTTCCTTACATCCTCTACCAGACTCACACGGGCTTCAGCCTTCCTACCTTTGTATACCCCTCTATTTCTTTTGAGTGATCTGTCCCTGCTTCCACCTCCAGTATGCCTCCTTTTTATGTTGGAGTTTAGTGAGGATCTCCTTGTGCCTCCTGCCACCATCTCCCAAACCAAGTTGATGTCTTCTC
>NW_010420331.1:14282-22110 GCF_000710305.1 Buceros rhinoceros silvestris
GGGCCATATTCCCTGCCCTGTTTGTATTGCCTAACACACTATACCCACATACTAGCTGCCATCAGCCATTGAAACCCCAGACATCTGTCCTTTGCATTATTGCAATTATGCATGCTGTTCTTTGATCATTTGGCTGTAGAAATTCTAGAGATTTCTTCCCCCCAAAGATAGGAATAATATGTCTCAAGCATCCTGAAGAAATTTGATAAAGTAAACACCACTGTCTGGTTACTCAGTAATGAACAGTATTTCTCCACCTGCAAATAATAAAAAAAAAGCTTTCTTGCGTTTGAATCGACAAAATAACTAAACACTATGTATCTCCATTAGACTATTCCCACTTCCATTTTGTAGTCTGTGATAGAGGAGTCCAACTGCTGGAAGGATTTATCTCTTGCCCCAGTCATGCTGTCACCATCATCACCACTTGTCTTTGCCACGCTTTTCACACTACTACTCTGCCCACCTTTTCCAGCAAACCCAGCAGGGTTTCATCTCTTGGAGAGGAACCCGGGGGTCCTGACTAAATTCTTTAACAGGACAGGGAAAGGAAATTGGTGTCAGCTTCCCATTTTCTCAATTTTACTCTTTTTAAACTTGCTCCTGTCACAGGCTGCAGCATGGTTACATGTTCACCCACGTACACTGAACTGAGATCTCTCATCACAGGTTTTCAATCCTGAATAAAAACTTGAGCTTTAAAACATATTGGAATGCTAACAATGCCTAAAATCCTTACGTAACTTGATTGCAAATGAGGATTAGCCTACCCTGGCAGCTACCTTTACTTGCCAGCAGATGCTGGCAGAACATATTTTCCCTGGGGAGGTTTCTCTCCATCTGCAGTTTTAAATACCTTTGGATTCCACTTTTGATCCATTTATCAACAAAGGTCAAAAGCAAATTTTTTGTTTAAGGTTTCAAATCTGCGTCCTAGTAGTCAAAAGAGGAATTTATCAAAACTCTCGCCTCCAAGCAAGGGGACCTTATCACTTACCATCTTATTGTAAGGATATGTGCGCTCACATAACTTTATTTTCTCTCACACTACAGTTTTTCGCTTTTTTTGTCCAACTAGCAACACAACTTTTTCCTCAAGAGTAGTTACAGTTCTATTCTCACATCTCAGACTTACTTACGGCCTGGCAATGAAGATACTCTACTAGGAAATTGAAGTAAGATGTTTGAATTGCTGTGAAGGACAGAGAATCAGTTATTCATATTTTAGAGGAGCACACACACCTCTAAATCCAGTTGTATCCCTTAGCCTGTGCCAGGATCCTATGTAACACATGGATGGATCTCTTCTCCTCCTCACATCCTAGCATCTTCCTGAAGGAAAGCACTAGCACTGTGAGTTCTATGTTGGACTCTGGGCTGGGGTTACATGCTAAATGTGGATTTTTCTTATTGTGGAGCTAAAGACAACCAACCCTAGCACACGGTTCAGTTGAGTCAAGATAGGACAAGTAAGAAAATGACTGTGAAATTGTTCTTCCTTATACCTTTTACCTCCTCCTTACTACTTCCTCATTTAAAGGTATTATGAATTTCAGAGTAAACTGTTTCTTCTCCTTCCAGACAAACATTAGCATAAATTTACAGCTCTGGCATCACCTATATCATTTACATGTATATACTACAATATCAGCTGTGTTGTGACTGTGATCATTGATTCTGTGTTTATACCATTCTAGCTGACAGATAATACAATTTAACAGATTGGAAAGATATTGTGCCCTTACCAGTCTGACTTCTGCAATAAAATGATACATTAGATAAGTGACACACTGTTTGCCACTAATGTCTCAACACTGTCTTATATTTTCAGTATTATCATTAGCTAAGCAGCCTTTACAGTATGTCATTATGTACACTCATGCCATATCTTCAACAGCAGCACCCAAAAGCAGTTGTCAAACATTTTAGCCTTGTAACGAAAGCCTCTAGCCTAGGGTAAACATATAAAAGGAAATGTTCTTAAGAAGGCTGTCAGGTCCTTGCCCTTCTGGAGCCTGACAGCCACGTAGCACCCAGTGGAGTCAATCTTTTCATTAACTTCAGTGAGCTTTGGATTAGTACTTCAAGATTCTGTAGTAGTCCTGATCAGCCGCAGTACAAATGTTAATGAGTTGAACAATGCCCTTAGAAACTAGGAAGACGGAAGATACTGTTTCATCCATCCGTTTCTGACAAGGGTGTAGGGTCACGATGGAGGGCTGTAAAGAGACACCACACAGTGTCTCAAGATGGGAATTGAAAATGCTCATAATACTGTTTAAAAATCCAGAGGGATTTAGATGGGTGAGCTTCTATTGGCTCCCTCATAATTCCTCTTAAGGATAAATACATAAGATAAATTAGAAGGGAGATGATGACTGAGGTTTATACACATTTGCTGAAACTTCTTTCTTGTCTGTCAGGACCATGACTATAGGCTTTGAAGCATTTCAGTGCCACTCCTTAAGTGGAAAACCATCAATGAATGCTATAAAGTAACTGAAGTGATCACAGTGGATCACTTCAAAGTCACACCCCCCCACCCCCCCCTATTTTCTCACAATGCTGACTAACTCATTGACTCAGCAAATTCTGGATAATAAAGATATAAAAACAGGTTCAAAAGTAAATAGGCATATTTTTGGAAGAAAGGTTCATCTAGCAGTATTAAAATCAGTGGTGTGGATACAACTAAACCTCATGAAGTTTCTATGAAAAATTCCCCTGGAACGGCATACATAGGAATAGCATTTCCTAAGCAGCCTCTCTTGGTTTTCAGTGTGAACCCCAAACTGCCTGCTAACGAGGCCAAACAGTGCATTTTAAAGGTCGTGATTGCCAGGCAGGGAGACAGAAAATGAGGAAGATAGAAGAAAGATATATAGAGACATAAACTTCAGTTGTGCATTAGGTGGAGGTGTTTCACAGACATACACAGTTCACGTCACTCATTTGCAAAAGGAAAAAACACTAAAAAAGACAGCAAAAGATAGCCTACTGAAAGTAGTAAAACTGAACCAGAATTAACATTAAGTTTAAGGTAAATATTCCCATATGTCTAGTTTTGGTAGTTTTGTCCATTATCTTCTCACTAGCCAAGACCGTATGTTTTGGAATACATACATTGTTTATATCTTGGAAAAATTACAAATTGCCATGTTCCTCCTTCAAGAAGGAAAGCCTGGGTGGAAGAAGTTTCTCACTGTTCTCATGTTAAAATTTTCTGTGTAAAAATAGAAAAATGTCATGACACGTATTAACTTTCTGAACTCTCAAATAATTACCTACCATAAAAAGAAAAGACACTTGAGAAAATACAAAAACCTTCAGACTATTACAACATTAAGCATTGTTGATCCTGAAATCTTTCATTTTGTTTATCTTTATGCTCTCAAATAGAATTTTTTCCAATACATTGTATATTTTACAGTGTAATATACAAACAATAAGCAGCTGGGACAATCTGTCAAAATTTTGAGAAAGTGAAATCATACATCACGTTTTGAGCAAGATATGATCACGAAATTTTAATTTAACACAAGAATGACTGGTTGAAATTCTGATATTACTGCATTTAATACTAGACTGGATTAATTCTGTCATTCTTTTTTTGCTATTTTGATTAAATTTCATAATTCAGTTTCAGCTAGAAGATGATAGATTTTACACATGAAATTTAATTTGGAAATTTAAACGTATGGAGTCTGACATACCCTACTGAAAACTGATAAAGCTCCATGAGGAATTTAAGAGCATTGCTGTCGTTCCAACTAGCTTCTTGACTCCTTGACAGCTTGAATTTCTACCAAAGGGAAAACTATCGCTTACTTCAGTGCAGCCAGAACCACATTGCTTTTGCTGCATTTGGTTGTGCAACTGTATGTGTATTTCCTAGTTTGTAAAATAGTCATATTTCTACTTTATTTCCCCTGCACCTTCTCGTATTTTGAATAACAAAATGAGTTGCATCCTTTAGGCCACTTCTCACATCGCAAGCTTACAAGTAAAATATTTTCACGAGCCTGTGGTCAGTATCAGCATTGAAATACCCGATTTTCAAAGATATTTAAATAAGAAATGTAAAATATTTTCCCCAGAATAATTTATCGTCCACCTTAATGTATTTATGACCATAATTACAAACATAACATATCCAACATATGTTGGATAACAATATCTCAGGTGTTTCATTCAATCTTTTATCTCTTTCTGCAGTTAATTTGTCCTCGTTCTGTGACTTATCAAGGTTTTTGCTGTCACTGCAAATAAAATAATTTTCAGAGGCATATAATTTTCTCTTGCTCTTCTAGTGACCTTGAAAACAGCCCCAAAAGTCTCAAATTAAATTGTCCTTTACACTATTGATACCGAGCCAATTATTAGTTTTGAATGCTCCCTTTGCAAACCTAATCAGAGTTTCTGGTGGTCATTTGTTTACGTATTCCATTTAGAAAAGAAAAAGCAAAATTGTATACTGGACATCAAATCGACTTTAACACCCAAATGCTGAAATCTGTTGGTCATCCATCCACGGATGTTAGCTAAGTTAGTACATACTTTCTTTAGCCATGAATTTGGAAGAGGAGTAAACAAAACTCTACTTTGAGCAACGAGTCATATTATAGGATGTCTCTTCTCTATGGCACAAAATTTTCTATTCATCTACCTATGACAGGTATCAAAACCTCACACAAAACCCTGTCATAATTCCAGACAGGAATTCTTCCTTAGGAAGGACCTTCCTCTTAAAAACTGCAAATAGCAGCAACACATGTCCAGTCCTGCCCTTGTTGCACATACACGTAAATTGCTCTGAAAGTAATGCCTCCTATTTGTTTGGAAACTACACTGAAAGTATAACAGATACAAAGAGCACAGTAACGCTGTGTGATAGAGCAAATTCTCAGCTACAAAACACTGACTTTGGAGTCTGCAGGACTGTTTCTCACTCACCTTTTTTTCCCTCCTTCTCTGCCTGTGCAGCGTTTTGCTCTTTCATATATACATCACCCGAGAGGTGGCACCACCTTGGCTGCTGAGCTCAGCCATGCCCTGCAGTGGGTTGCTTGGACCCAGCTGGAATCACCTGTGTCCAGCAGGAGGCAGCCCAGCCTCTCCTCACAAAGGCCACTCCTGCAGCCCCCATCTGCCAGCACTTGGACACCTGCACCTGGCACAGTATCTCTGGACAACTGTCTACAACCAGCAGCTGATAATATAGATACCATCTTCAGATTGGCAAAAGCCACTTCCTTGGCTTTCTTTAAATAAACCTTCAAGGATTACATTTCTTTTAGACATCTTAAAAATTTTCTGTCACTGTGGACAGAGTGTGCCTACAACTCACTGGTGCTCAGACAAGTGGGGCTCTGCATAAAAACTAGGATTTTTTTTTTTTTTAATTGCCCTGCTTGGTGTTTGATGGGGCCTAGGGTCAAGGATATTGTCAAGAGGCTGTCATGGCTTCTCTGCCTCTCAGACTATTACCCCTGATTGCTCCAATGACATGGGGCCACGGTGGTCAGTAATGACATTAGCAGGGAATGCCTGGAATGTATCATGCATGACTACATGACTCTTGGTACAATGATCAAGGAGAATGTGGCGGCTCAGGTTTCTTTCTCGGTAATCCTGCTGGTGAGATGGAAGAGCTCAAGGAAGAGTGCATGGATCCCATGTTTGCATACCTGATGCTGAAACAGGGATTAAGTTTTTACAACTATTTTTGAGGATTTAAGGGCTGCTAGGAAGATACAGAACCACCTGACAGGTAGGGCAAAATCACCTTTGCCAACCAGCTGGCCATTCTATTAAGGAGACATTTCAACTAGGAGAGATGAAAGAGGGAGATGATGATCAACAGTCAGATGACTGGTAGACCAGGACTTGGTAGACTGCAGAGTGCAAAGCGGTGGCAAGCAAAGGATGCAGGATGACATGGACAGAAGAAACATGGTAATTACGAAAATAAGGGTGAAGAGGGACTGAAGAATATGACATAAATAAGGGAGTGATGAGAGCACAGCACTATGGGAGAAGGTATCACACTTCGGGAAATCAGCACAACTATGGGTTATACTCTAATGTACGTAGCATGGGGAAAAAACAGGAAGAATTAGAGGTCTGTGTGGAGTCTCACTGGGATCAAGAGACGTGGTGGAATAGATCATGTTGTCATGGATGGATACAGATGCTTTAGGAAGGATAGTCTAAGAAGTCAGGAAGTGGAGAGTCACCCTTTATGTTAGAGAGCAGCAAGAATGCATGGAGCTCTGCATCAACAGATGATAACCAAGCACAGAATTAAGTGACTGGGATTAAGAGGACTGACCAATCTGGGCAACATTGTAGTGGGTGTCTGCCACAGAGCACTTCATCAGAAAAAAGTATATGCAGTCTTCTTCAGAGAACTGGAACAAGTTTCTCATCCACAGGTCCTGGTCCTCATGGGGGACTTTAATCACCCCAGTGTCTGTAGGAATGGCAACACAGTAGGATAGAAGCAATCCACGAGATTTCTGGAGAGCGTTGATAACAACTTAACAGAAGTGATTGAGAAGTCCATGAGGAGAGGTTTTCCTTCCACCACACTGTTTATCTAGACTGTGTCTCATCAGTTTGTCTACGAGGATGTGATGGAGACTGCCAATAACCTCACTAAAGTCAAGATAAGCAACGGTCACTGCCCTTACCTTATCTATTGAGCCAGCATCTCATCATTGAAGGCTATGAGGTTGATTATGCCCGATTTCCCTTTGCAAATCTGTTGAGTACTTCCATACACCTTTCTGTCCTTCAAATGTTGGGAAATGATTTCCAGGAAGGTTTTCTCCATCATCTTCTGAGGTATGGAGGTGAGATGTCCTGTAATTCTGTGGATTCTCCCTTTTGCCCTTCTTGAAGATAGCAGTGGCATTTGCTCTCTTTTGTTTTTCAGGAATCTGTCCCAATCACCATGGCATTTTTAAGGATAATTGAAAGTGACCTTACAATAACAGTGGCCAGATTTAACTCCAGGTGGGCTTCAGCTTTACTATTCCCATCACTGCAGGGTCCAGTAGTGCCTCTGTATTTCTACTGGGTGATCTGCCCCTGCTTGCAACTTCTGCGTGCCTCCGTTTCATTTTGGAGTTTAGTGAGGATCTCTTCATGCATCCATGGAGGCCTCCTGCTGGTGAGGGAATCAACCAGGGAAGACTCCCTGCTGGATCTGTTGTTTACCAACAGAGAAGGACTTTGTGGATGATGTGAAGGTTGGAGGCTGTCTTGGACAGAGTGATCATGAAATAATAGAATTTTCAGTTCTAGAAGCGGTAGGGAGTAGGGGTCAGCAGAACTGCTGCCTTGGACTTCTGGAGGGCAGACTTCAACCTTTTTAGGAGACTGGTTGGCAGGGTCCCTTGGGAGGCGGTCCTGAAGGGCAAAGGGGTCCAGGAAGCCTGGACAATTCTCAAGAGGGAAATCTTCAAAGCCCAGGAGCAGGCTGTCCCAGTGAACCACAAGACAAGCTGGAAAGGCAGAAGACCGGCCTGGCTAAACAGAGAGCTCTGGCTAGAGCTCAAGAAGAAAAAGAAAGTCTACGATCCATGGAAGAAGGGGCAAGTCACTCAGGAAAACTACAAGGATTCTGTGAGACTGTGCAGGGAGAAGATTAGAAAGGCAAAAGCTCAGCTGGAGCTTAATCTGGCCGCTAACATAAAAGGCAATATTAAAAGTTTCTCTAAATACCTTAAGAGCAAAAAGAGGGTCAAGGAGATGCTCCATCCCTTGCTACTCTAAATACCTTAAGAGCAAAAAGAGGGTCAAGGAGATGCTCCATCCCTTGCTA
>NW_010420332.1:0-1987 GCF_000710305.1 Buceros rhinoceros silvestris
GTGTGTGCTTAGCGTTGTTTTAAATCCATTTCGCAGTCAATGGTCATCACCGGTATCATTCGAACCTGTAGTTTGTCACGACTCTACACAATAAACTATTATTGTTGGTTTAATACTGAAGGGATTTGTCCTTGCGGTGCTGCCAGTGAGGGTCCCTGAACAGGTTAGGCGAAGATCCTCCAATCCTGTGGGCTACCAAGAGGGACTTGGGTTCAGTGACGCTGCCGGTGCGTGCCTGGCAGGCTGGCCAAGTTGTAAAGAACCCGGTGGGGGTTCCCCTTCTCCCTAGCAGGAGTGTGGTAGGCAGGTTGGGCGCCAGGATCTCGTCTTTCTTGGGACGCTGGTGGGCTGGACAAACTATAAAGGGTTTAGAAAAACTCCCCTTCCAGGCCAGGAATTTTAATAGCCGGCTCCATGTATCTTCCTGGCCACCCCCTTTCGTGACACCACCCTCACAATGAGGAACTTCTGCTTTACATCTAATTTAATTCTAACGTCTTTCAGTTTAAAGTCATTGCCCCTCCATCATATCACTACATGCCCTCGTAAAAATGCCCTCTCAAGCTTTCTTGTAGGCTATCTTTAAGTACCCAAAGCAGCTACATCTCCCCATAGCCTTCTCTTCTCAACCCAAGTCTTTCAGCCTGTTCTCATAAGGTAGGTGGCCCAGCCTCCTGATCATCTTCATGGTCCTCCTCTGGACCCTCTCAAACAGAGTGATGTCCTTCTTACTCTGGGGGCTCCAGAGCTGGACACAGTACTCCGGGTGAAGTCTCACCAGAGTAGATTAGAGGGGCAGAATCACCTCCCTCAGCCTGTTGACCATGCTTCTTTTGATGCAGTTGGCTTCCTGGGTTGTGAGCTCACATTGCTGGCTCATGTCCAGCTTTTCATCCACCAGTATCCCCAAGTACTTCTCCGCAGGGTTGCTCTCACTCATTGTCTAGCCTATATTTGTGCTTTGGATTGCCCTGACCCAGATGCAGGACCTTGCTGAACTTCATCAAGCTTGCATGGGCTTGCCTCTCAATTCTGTCAAGGTTCCTCTGGACAGAATCCCTTCCCTCCAGCGGGTCAACCGCACCACTCAACTTGGTGTCATCAGCAAACTTGCTGAGGGTGGACTCAATTCCACTGTCCATGTCACCAACAAAGATACACCTCTGTTCCCAATACTGATCCCCAAGGAATATCACTCATTACTGATCTCTAGCAGGACATTGAGCCATTGACCGCAACTCCTTGAATGCCACCATTCAGCCAATTTCTTATCCACTGAGTGGTCTGTCCATCATATCTATGCCTCTCCAATTCAGAGGCAAGGATGTCATGTGAGACAGAGTCAAATGCTTTGGACAAATCCAGGTAGATGACATCAGTTGCTCTTCACTGTTAACAGCAATTGTATTAAATATTGCCATTTTGCCACCCAGAGGGCTGATTTATGCATTAGTGATGAGAATGCAAGCTTTTTTCTGTCAGATAGAATCAAAAGAATCAATATTGTGTACAGTTTTAGTATTACAGATTAATTTTCCTTTGTACCATTTCTACATTTTATTTTATTGTACGAATGGTTGCTGGAGGCATGGATTTTGATTAATAACATATCTCAGCTAAGCATTCTCTTTGAAAAGAACTAACTATCTAGGCAGGGTACAACAAAGCATATTTCAACAAGAATATTTTACAAGGCAAATTACAAAGAAGACCATAATTACTGATTTTCAGCAGTGTTTTTCCGGATTTCCTCTAGGTAGGGAGAAATCTGTTGGCAAAGTTGTTGTAGCATATACTTATGAACTGATAAGCCTACTTCTCTAAAAGAACGTAAATCATCCTTAAACTCAGTTCATAGACCATACAGTATGTATCTGAGGACACAAATGTAAAAGTACTTCACAATATTGTCAAGGGTTAGGGCTGGGCTGGTCACTAGACAAACGGCAGATGCTCTCTATTAATCCCTCTTCCCCTCAAAGGGAAA
>NW_010420332.1:2277-20456 GCF_000710305.1 Buceros rhinoceros silvestris
AGACTCTTATGGATTGGAAAACCAAAACTGCATTAACGAAACAATAACAATAAAATGAAATATACACAAATATAGACAATAACAATACTGAACCCTACCCCCCTGATGGCAATTATGTCACCATCATCACAATGCTGCAGGGCAGGCACTGGGGGGCGTCCCAGGCTCGACTCAGATGGGAACTAGATTCAGGAGCTGGATTCAGAAAGTGGATTCAGGAATGCACAGATTGGGATGAAGGGCAGAATGGGCAGAGTCCTCCTCAGAAACTGGCCATCGAAGAAGAGAGATTGATGGTTGTGATCACTCAGGTGTATAAAAAATATTACATATTTGAAAAAAAAACCTTGTTGTCAACGTAGGGTCACCTGTCTCATCCGCTCCTCCCGCAGGTGCAGCCTCTCACTTGCTGCACCCCCACCGTGGCACACAGGGTTTATCAGTGTCCTTGCTCTTCACAGGAGTGAAGCAAGAGCCTTTCTGCACACCAACCCCTGGTAGTGACTGTGAACATCAAGTGCTATCACTGCTAGAAGCAGACAGTGCCTGCAAAAATACGTTGTTAACTTCAAAAAGGGCAGTTAGTTAGAGCAGACTGAGCTGAAAAGTAAAATCACAAATGGAATCAGATCTGGACAAATATAAAGGTTTTCTTTCCATATACAAATGATTTCTACTGACATGAGTGAGGCACTGTCTCAGAATTACATAAAAGTGGTCCTTATAAAATTTTGAAGTTGATATTAGTATTTAAAAGCATAAAGCAATTATGGATATGTGTTCAGTACCAGTAACTGTAAAATAGTCAATAAAAACCCACAAGTTATAGAAGAGGTACATTTACACACTTGTTAGAGTCCAGACATGAGATTGTGGACCCTTACTTATGGCTGCATAGATTAAGAGAAGCTTTCCTTGGCAAGATGAATCTTATGGTGTTCTCATTTTATTATAAATCATACTCTCAGAAAAAAACATATGAGAATAAATTGCAAAATAAAGGTTTTGCAATTTCACACGATAGTAAGTTTTCTACTTAGAAAACCAGCTTTATAAAAAATAAAGAGCACAGTTAAATCTGCAACACAGTTCCCTTAATGAAACATTCTTCTCTTCACATGCATCACATGGAAATGATTATCAGAACTTAATTAAAAGGTTTTAACTTCCCCAAACCAGTTACAGATCGGATGCAATTCAACAATATGGTGACGCACATGAACAGTGTAAGAAGGTGTAAACTCAACACTGCAAAATATGGAGAAATTCTTAAAGGTAAAAGAATAGTTTCCCTGAATCAGACCTGTTTTCACAGCTTTAATTAAAGCTGTGTTTGGAGTAAAAGATCGATAATAAGAGAATTTACAAACCTCTTCTCCCTACAGATGAAACCAAAAGAATGGTAAAACTGACTAAGAACAGGATGAACTGAAAAGCTCAGCAGGGTTTTAACACAAAGACCGTGACCTCTGTATTTCTGAGCTGTTAATGCTTGAGGTTACCCTCTCGTGGACTGGTGGAAATCACAGGAGATCTAGCAGAAGCATCACAAAATCTCCCTCCAAAACTTATCACCAGTTGAACAAATAGGCCAAGAACTGACAAGGGAAATACTTAATTACAAAATGTCTGCCTGATTTCCCTAAACTAAAGATCTTTTATAGCGGGAAGGGAATCTTACTACATCAGGGAAGGGAATGACGACATGTCTTTTTCAGTAAATTATGCAGCATGGACAGTGGTCATTGTGGTTCTGGATATATATATTTTTTTAAGCAGCAGAGAAGGCATAAATGCGGTTAAATAACTTAAGAGTAATTTGTTATTTGGTTGTTTCTAAGATGTTCAGAATTAAGATATTTATGATAGCCCTAATACACAGCTAAATGTCTGGGAATATGCCAAAGTAACCACAGATGGAAGGTACACTACATGCTGCTTAACTTCAGACATTTCTCTCTCCCTTTCTCACCACCTTGCAACATTTTCACCAGTATAGACTTCAATGTCTTTCCAGCTCTATTGTTTCACTTCCTCTTGCTGCAACCCTTGCCTTACTTTCTGAGCTCCTGTGCTCTCCCCATCTTTCATGACTCCTCCACCCAACCACACCTACTCTTTGCAAACATTTCAAAAATACGATTTCATCCCTCTACTTAATTAGCAGATCAGAGAGAAAACTGTCCTCCATTGATTTTACAACACTTTCTCTGCCAAAGAGATGGCTCAAAGACAGCTAAAGAAAACTAATATGAAGAAAGAAACATGAAATAATGAAGAATCTGAGAAATCAGGGGATTCCTCATCTCTACTTTTAAGGCATTTGAAAATATGAACGAGGCCCTAAAGATGTACACTCAAACAAAAGATCAGCTAATCTAAATTGGATTAGCTTCTCCGATAATGTTGAACTGATAATCTATACTAACTGAGAAACTAAACACTCCTAGATGTATCTTCTTCAAGTTAATATGCAGAAGTATAGTATCCTAACAAACAGAAGTGTCTTCTAGCTGCTATATTGAAATAATACAGAGCTGTGAACAGGACATGCATCTTAACTCCAGAGTTATATCAAATACTACTCAGTTTACCAATCTGGGAGTAATAGGGGATCTTCAGCATGAAAGGAGGTATCTGATTCTAGCCCTATGAAGCTGATTTTTAACAAATAGATTCATATACCTACTACAGTAATAGTCAAGTAGACTTATCTGATCTCTTCAGCTAATAAAAGTGGACACGATAGCTCCAGTAACATTTACTCTTGTTGGGTAAATGCTACACTTCATCATGACTGATGCCACCGTACAATTCTAGATTACTCAAAAGAATCATAGTAACATTTGGTTCTGGGAAAACCCTTTACACTAAACGGAATCTCTTTCAAGCCAGAACAACACAAAGAAGCCAAAAACCTGTCCCAGCACATTTTCTAAGACAGGTTCCTTCCCTGTGCAAAAGCTATTTTTGAAAGTGTGCCTGTACCTGTGGGAAGACAGCTAACTTCACTATTTCTATTTTCTCAGTGTAAAAATGTGTAATAAACAGACAAGAATTCATCTTGATGATACTGCTGCTAGAGTAATGTCATACACTTTTTTGGTATGTCAAAAGACTGCAGTTATATTTTAAGATTAAATCTAGTTTCTTCTAGGAATGTTTAATATCAGGGTACATTTTAAATGCTGGTTGTGAAACTGATAGGAATTTTTACACTTTAAATAATGTTATACTTAACTATAGCATTTACTGATAGTTTTCCCAGATCACCTTTTCTTTCTTATTGTAAGCAACATGCTTAAAAACACATTGACAGAAAAAAAGCTAATGACTATAAATCACTGTTACAGCTGCAAATTAAATCCTTATTACATTAATTGTTTCAGAAATGCCAAAAGAAAATCAAGGTCAGGGAAAAAAAGTTCATTCTCATCCATACAGGCAGGAACTGGAAATATAAGAGACAGAAGTTAGATGATGTCTTGAAATAGCTAAAAATAAGGCCTTTAAATGGTTATAACAATACTTTCTACATGTTCCATGACTTATTTGCAGTAGTGCTTTTAAGGTTATTACTTTTTCAGTAATTAACTACTTCTGGGGTGTGGTATAGCTCTTTAATAAAATTACTTTGCATTTCCTTTAAACAGTAATTGGCCAGGTTTATCTCTGATGCAATCCTGGAAAACTCTTTCAGAGATTAATTATTGTTTCGATTGCTGCATCTATGACTTTGAGACAGTACTCTATTATTCTGCTCTTGGAAATGAAATTACATCCATAAACTCTTTCTTGCTTTCCTTTAGATAAAATAAGTACAGCTGTAAACAAAAATAACCATACTGGTAACTGGTAAAGTTACATCAGTTACTATAAGCTGTCTTTCGAAAAGATGACCAGACTAAAACAGAAACAAGAGAGAGTCTTAAAAGTTTGCACTTCAGTTTTCAGCTTGACTTCAGACTTCCCAAATGTTTATAGCCACTGCATAAACAAATTTTCATATATTTCTATCCGAAATTTAAGATGTTCAGTAGCTGACCAACTGCTCCAATTTTAACAGCTATAGTGTGCAAAATCATAGTACCTGAGAGTATGTGGAGTCCTCAAAGCTGAACTATCTTGCCTCACACTTTAAGTCCCTTGATAATCTCGCAAGAGTGAATCTCTTAGTTACTACATTGTCCTTTACAAAAACTAAGTCTTTAATTTCATTACATTTCTTTGACCTAGTCCTTTCTCTTTACTATTCTCTTCTTATTTACTTATTATATCAACTTTAAAGTAAACGTTTTTATAGCACGGTTGTCCATACTATGAACGGAATATTTCATTTTGTAGGTGTTTTGGTTTTGACTGTTTGGGAGTATTGCATGCTCATGAAGATAACCACAACTATCTTCTTTTCTAAAAGACACTTCAAAAATATTCAGAGTATCTTTGTACCCCGTAGAGGAAATCTATGCTATTAGAGATTCCAACTTGGTGAAATAAAAATTTTACAGTGAAGTTGACTGACTTTCAAGTCCCTGCCGTAACTGTCCCACCCAATATCTTTTGTTTCATGTTCACATGATCAGGTCTATTTGGATGTGAACACTTCAAATCTTTTTTTTTTTTTTTTATAAGGGGAGAAACCTAACTTGTAGATCATTTAGCAACCTACCCTGTCTTTCTCTCAAAAGGTTGCTCAAACTTTGTTACACTTTCCTCATTACAAACATCAGTAATCATCACAAACTATTGATGATTCAAATTGAAAAGCTCTTCTGTGTATCTGGCCAATAATCTATCAGCTTCCACCATCCATAGTTTGAGTCTTACTATTAACAGTGCTGGAGGTAAATTGTATTGTGCTGAGAACTAGGCAAACAATATTTTGTAATACATGCAATTTGTTGTGTTCAGTATACTGTATGTACTTTGGGAAAAACTCTGCCTCAGTGAACAGAAGAAAATCAACAGAGCTCTGAAAATGGTGACACAATTCAAACACCCATCCATGTCATGTTATTCCTCCTGCTGCATTCCTGATGCAAGATACAAAAAATTCAGTACTGGCTCTATTCCATAACTATACACAATAGGGATTAGAAATATTAATTGCACAAAAAAAGACTATCTTTACCTAAACCTGTCTCAGCTTCTCTTCACAAAATGCTGAAGGCCACCAGCCTCTCTGGCAGAGATTCCAGAGGAGACTTACCTGCCTCCGCTTCACCCTTTTTTTCCTTTGTATTCTTCTGAAGATACATATATTATCTGTGAAGATGATTGGTCTGCTTCTTTGTTGACTGCTCTTCTCAAAGTAGCACTGAACAAAAATCAACAAAGCAAACTTCTCTTCTTATCATTGTATTTGAAAAAAATCAGTACTGGGAATGCATTTTTGCAGAGTGGTTGGGATCACACACCAGTTTCCGATTTTCCTTCACTTGTTTCTGCTGCCTGTACACGAATTCCTCACTTAATACTAGTTTGTGACAATCTCATTAACAGACTTCAAAGACTAGTCTGCCTTAAACGTAACACTAATTTCATTCTCATGAAGTAGAGAATTTGTTTCCTAAGTACAATTCTGGGAAAAGTATTGAAAGAAATGAGAAACAATAAGAACAACTGTGTTTTAGAAAGTGTTTTTTCTTAGCTGATCCATGATTTGAGACAATTTGTATGCTGATAGCTGAGATTTCCATTTCAGTGTTACTTAGCCTTGGGAACTTCCTGAGTGTTTCTCACACTCAGAGTGAAAGCTCTTCCCTCTGTTTCATGTTTGTTTTTTCCCCACAGTTCTCTTCCTTGCTCCTTGTTCCAAAGGGAAGACAAAGAGATCTTAACCAGATACAGCTATTAGAACTTAAGCTTCCTTCCCCTCAGCAGTTTTTGTAGTTCAGTCTATCCCAATCACCTTTTAATAAAATGAAATCTACTAAATGTTTGGGCTTACTACTCCTAAGTGTGAATAAATCATTAATTGCTCAGTTGGTGGAATGACATCACTTTACATGTATTTTAAGGAAATTCACAATAACTACTTCACCAGAGACCGGACACAACAATTCTAATAAATGCAGATGAGAGACTTAGAACTACAGTGCTTTAACCTCTAGTTCTACACATACCTGCCATCACAGAAACTACTCAAAATTGCAAACCTAAAATAAGCTGATTACTCTTAAAACATTTACTCCTCAAGTAGATCCAACTGTTACCTGTTGGTAACTAGGAATTTGTAATGTAGTCTCATTAATAAAGGTATGCAGTTGTTTAAAGGAAAGATTTGCCTTTACAAATTTCTAAAACATCTGCTGGAAGCACATTTATCTATCCAATATCTACCCTTTGTTCATGTCAGTGTAATCAAAACTTCATAACTCATTGCTTGAAGTGGTTAGTGAAACTAAGTAAAATATTTAATGAGATATTCTTCTTACTTCTTGGGAACAATGCTAACCATAGAATTATAAATCTACAGAATAATTTTGAAAGGAAGTGGCCTTTGGAGATCATCTAGTCTAACCCTCCTCTCAAAACAGGTTTAATCAGATCAAGCTGCTCAGGACTTCGGCCAGTTTATTCTTGAACTCCATGGACAGGACCTCATAGTCTTTCTGCTTCAGCATCTGATCATCCTCATGGATAAAAACCACCCAACAAACCAGCTAACCACCCAAAGAAACAAAGATCTTCTTATAGCTAATGGGTATCAAAGCAGAGAGCCAACAAGAGTGCATTGATATGGACTGTAAGAATAGACGGAGTCTTTTACGTCTTGGTTATTTTCCAAAGTCAGTAGCAGCAACAACTTACTGTTATTGCACTCTTGTATTACCTGGGGAAGAGCTTAAAAAACACCATAACACTTGTGTTGACTAAAAACAAATTAAAAACATGGGGTTCCCCCCCCTCCCCCGCCTTCTGCTCAAAAGGAAACAGACAGCTGAGAGCTGAAATCCACCATACAATGGTTCTTCATTAAGAAACCTTTTCCTTCTGGTTATATAATCAGTTGTAGTATCATTCTTACAGTTAAAACTAAGAAAAGAAAAACTGATGCTCCCATTATTTAGTTCAGGAAATGAAAATAAGCTTCATAATTTCTACTAGGTCATGGTTTGGCACAAAAATAATGACTTATTTTCAAGATATTCTTTTAAAAATAAAATTACTGTTTTGGATTTCCCACTTGAAACACCTACTGGTTTGATTTTGAGAAGGACTAAGATGTACAAAATTTTAATATGTCACCAAACCCCATACCATTTAAGAAGATCTCAGCTTATATGTCCTTTTCCTGGAATAATCTACCATTGGTTTATCACATTAACTGGACAGGTTTAGGTTAATCATGATTACTTCCATTTTGAGATGCTAGAAAAGTCAGGGATAATGCTTTCTTTGTTTTACAAAAAACATTTTTCATGATCCCAGGAGAACTGTACAAGCTGAGATCCACACATGAAGTAAAGCGACTAAGCATAGGATAAGTAACGCTACATTTTTGTCTAGGTGTGATCTTAGCCGTGCACTTCTAAACCGCAGACTAGCTGAAAAAAGAGAATCTTGACTTAAGTATCACAAAACTCACCTATATGCTTCCAGAGTTTCTTCCTGCAATTAATACTAATCTAGCTCTCAATTCTCTGTCCTAAAGCTCTCAGTCAAGACAACTGCTTATATGAGAGTGCTCTCTGTTTCTTACAATCAGTTGCCTTGCAGCTTTTTAAAGCCATAGAATTGTGATTGATGTCGAGAACAGGGCCAACGGTATCAGGTTTTTGAATTTTTCTGTGAAGAGTCATAGAGTCACAGAATAACTGGTTGGAAAAGACCTGAGGAAGTCTCTTGACCAACATTCCAATTCCTGTGCAAGGTCAGGACTGAATTCAGGCCAAGTATTGGTTTAGCTAAGTATTGAAAAACATGTCTCCATGAGACATTTAATTTAAAAAGTAAATTGAGAGCATTTTAGTAATTCCGTACACCTAGTACAAACTTATAAGGGCAACTTAACCCCAATTTACGTGGCTTGAATTTCTCCTCAGGAATTAATTCTCTTATTTGCTTTTCTCTTACCTTCCTGCTATCTCTAATTTAACGCTATTTCAAATATGAAGGAGGAAAGAGGCAATAGTCATAGTCTTGCAATTCAGTACATGAAATATTTGGGATATCCATCCATTTTTAGATATTGCTGCTTCTATATCTGGATACAATGATCCAGTTAAAATTTGCCCCAGTCCAAATTTATGTGACAGAATTTTTTTCCTGCAAACTATTTTTAAACCCAGTAAACTAGTCATTTCATCGTTTTATAATGAATGATATTTGCAAGGTCAATGGATAATCTGATGTTTTCTAAGAGTACCTATTTTTAACAATATCCAGTTAGAAGGTATGAAGGCTAAGAGAATGATTGCTATGTTCTTCCACAAATTTTAAAGAGTATTCTATTATTGTTATAAATAAGGGACACTGGACAATTTCCACAGTGTTCAAGGGTCTACTTCACTGGCACTCTTTCAAATAATGTTCCTGACAATGTATTATGAAGAATTATGTTGTGTAATGTGTGCTGCATTATATGTACACAGCATATTATTCAGGAAGGCTATAAGAATACCCTTTTGACTTGTGAAATATTTTGTAGAATGATTTAAAAAAGCTGGGCTTAGCATAGGCTAATTTCAGACGTCAATGAACAGGACAAAGTAATCAGGAGGCAAATAATGACTAGCTACATACCTAAAAAACGGGGGAAACATGTATTCCTGACATTTTACACGCTTCACAGGAAACTCAGAAACAGGTAGCGTTCAGCAAAAGTATACTCTCTGTTTGGTGCAAATGTATGGGTAGCATTGCTACCTGCTGTGGGAGGCAATCACCATCATCTTGGATCTACTCTAGTTCTCAGCAGAAGAGTGGCATGGAGTCATATTGATTTATTCTTAAATATCCCGGCAAACTGATTGGCACTATCAATTAAACTTTCTATCGTCTTAATTCTGCGCAAAGTACAATAAGACTCCTTCAAAGGCTTCATTTTTAAACCAGACACATCGAAGTTGAGAGCAGCACTTGGCCAGGAAGAAAGAGGTAACAATGAGAATGTGTGCAAGAATACTTCCTGTCCGAATTATCACTGAGACTTCCTCTTTGAGTTTAAGGCAATGTAACTCTTCTATTTGAGGGGAGATTAAATAAAAGGATAGAGCAAGAAGAACAACCATTTATGCTATAGCAATCTTCTCTCTCTCTCTCTCTTTTCTTATTTATTACTGAATACCACCTGGGACCTGGATGCTATGTGTTTTACTAATATTTAGAACATTCCAAATTTTCTTTGTAAACTCAGGATTAAGTCAAAAGCGCGTCCAAGCTCCTCAGTGGAAATACTGAATATTTCAGTCATGTCTTGGGAGATAAGCTGTAACCTATCTTCTGAGCCATTCTAGTTTTTTAGTAAAAATTTCTGTAATAAAATCACATTTTCTGACAGGACTGAAAATGACTGTTCCTT
This sequence comes from Buceros rhinoceros silvestris, assembly GCF_000710305.1. Taxonomy (NCBI): domain Eukaryota; kingdom Metazoa; phylum Chordata; class Aves; order Bucerotiformes; family Bucerotidae; genus Buceros; species Buceros rhinoceros. The sequence continues at coordinate 11,804 of NW_010420332.1, forward strand.
AAAATTTGGCTACATTGAATTTCCTGTCATTTCTAAACAATTATGCCCTTCTATACCAACTTAGGGTTTCACCTTGTTTTAGTCCCAAAAGTCACATAGAATATTCAGCTAAGAAAATTACCTTGTTTCTTTATTAATTAAAAGAAATATATTTTAAGACTTTGGAAGAAGGGAAGAAAATGAATTTCACAACCTCGGAGTCAGAATAGGAATGAAAAAAGAAAACTGTCTGCATTTAAATTCCTGTGCTTTTTTTTTAAGGACTTGAGAATGAGGCAGATAAGACCTTTGATATTTCTTTCTAAAACCTTTACGCACCTCAAAAGATTCAACAACTGAACTTCTGGACTACGCATACAGGGCTACGTATGATAAAAGATATAAACCTGATATGCCTAGGATTAATGTCTACTTAGCATTCTGTATACTTCCATACTGAAAAATCAGGGACAAGAGGAATTAAGCTCAGTTCTGGCTTCTTTCCGCACTTGTTGGCATTGCAGTAGGATCAATCATACATTATTGTCTCTCTGGGAAATGGGAAGAAACAGAAAAAATAAGATACTCTGAGTTAAAGTTCTTTACTATAATCCTAGTCAAGACTGTGGGAGAACTTATCTTTCTATCTGTCCTGATCTTTGGCCAGTATCTAGGCAGAAAAGGCTGTTCACAAACAAAGAATAATTCAAAAAATTGAGATACATCCTGGAACCACGGTATAGCAGGCATTCACAAGAAACAGTAGTTCAATTTGTTCAGTTTGTATGTCATGTTTTCAGTATGTATTTGCCACTAAAAATAAAACACTCTCCATGACCTCCCTGAACAAAACCCATCCTGAAGATTGCCAGCATTTTCACAAAGGCATGATCTTACTAAAAGCAGATGCTTTATATTATTCTTTAAATGTTTTACTACTGAAAATGCAATGTAGAGTGAAGCTTCAGAAAAGAGGCAGGCAAGTTGTTGCAGAAACAGTGGGAGAAAATGAAATTAAACAAAGAAAGCAGAAGCATTGATTATCATAATCAGAGAAAATGTGTGAGAGATCTTTGCTTTGGGTAATGTCTAATTTAAAAACCATGACTGCTTACGTAGAAGGATAGATGTTTCTCCAAATACATTTTACTTAACAATACTTAACAATAACACTGCTTCACCTTGCTTACTCCATTTGTACAATCAAACTTAGACTGTGAAAGGACATATTCCTTTTCTGTGTGGTTTATGACTATCTGAATGATAGATCTGATACCGTAGTGCCAAGTATGATTTGTTACTCCACTGCTGTTTTATTACTGTTGTATGTAGTTCGGAAGCTTCCTATTTCAGTAAACATCTACCTCAGTGAATATGCGTTCTTCTATACTATTTTAATCTATTTTTCTACAATCTCTTTCTCAAACATTGGAATTTGAAACGTATTTCCAAAATCAGTGCCCTCTAAGGAAAAGCATCAGTGCAGAAACCTCTCCCAGGTCTTTCACTATGAACACTTATCCAAAGAGACAGACTATCAGGCATCATATTTTTCTAGTGGGCAAACAGACATAGTAACAAAATTAATTTCCTCCAGCCCTCCCATCAGGACAAACATGTTACATAGTCTATCTAAGTATTAAATTAGATGTCTCCAGACAAATGGGACTAATGTAAACACTGCTCCAAATCCATGCCTTTATCATATTAGATGCCTAATTTCCAGTTTATGTATGTCTGAGGACAATTAATACTTACTTGTTACTGGATATTCTTACTACAAGATTGGAAAATAGAAAAAGATTCCTCATATATTTCTGGAATTTAGCAGACAGAGAGCAAACCCACAGTATGATCAGAGAGTAATGAAATAAAAGCAAAAAAATAAAAAAGAACTCACAACCAAAAAAAGGCATCAGAGACAAGAGATGGTAATAGTATAGACTGCAATTATTTAAAAGGACCTACAATCAATTGTTCCAGAAATACGTGTAGTAACATAGCTAGGATTTCATTCATGAGAGAAAATAGAAGTTTTGGCATCTTAAATGAAGGAGAAGACATACTGTTAAAATAATAACTTTTTTGGTTTTGGAGATAAAAACATGACAGCACAGATCCTTGATAGCAAATCATATTTCAGATTTTTTCCCATAAAGATGTAAAGGCATGACTGGTTAAGAACTAAGATAACTGCTTATGATCAAGGACCAAACACAGACACCTTCTGATTATGCTTATGACTGGTGATATTCTGCTCAGGTCTTTAAACTGTCAGTCCTGGAATCCAGGAGAGTTTGCCAAGAGATTGCTAACTTTAGACATGCATACTCACTTTCCCTTAGCAATACTGTAAACCAACTACTGCTGAGCTTAACATCTGGTCTGAGCAAATAAAGAAATTCTCATGGTGAAAATCACACTTTGCCTAAGTAATTTAAGTGCCTTCTGAGCTGAGAAGTCAGAAATATCTTACCTTTGAGCAATGTGACAAAATGAGGACATGATAAGCATTTGAATAAAAAGCCAAAATTTGAAATTGTAAGGATTTTATTTTTTATGCTGTGATCCAAGTACATCCAATCGCAACTAGAAATACAGACAGGCAATCTGTTCTCTTACTCACTAAACAGCACCTATTCATGTCAAAAGGACTATTTATACACAAACACATTTTCTCAGTGTAATCAGAGAACATCGAGGCTTGATTTTAATTGTGTGCCACAGAGAAAATGAGATGGCACCTGCAGAAGCTGCAGCTATCACCTGTAGGTCTACTATTAAGCTATTAACCAGTCAACAGACCTGCATGTATCCACAGCCTGGCATCCCCAGCGTTACTAATAGCTGAAAATAAATGTCTTAATTGATTTGTCAAAAAGTATGCATTAAATAGAGTAGTCTTTCAACCAACAGAAAAGATCACACTGATTACATTATGTATAGATGGCACACTTTCTAAAAAGATGCTGTGCACAGTAGGTGTTTTGGCTGAAAGGACAAGCTGTTGTCTCTATGTGCAACTGAAATGCAGAACCAATCTATGATTTGAACAAGAAGCAATAAAGATCCTAAAGGCAGTGGGCTTGAAAACAGACTATTAAATTGGTTGTATGTAGGCACCACTGTATTTTTAAAAGAAGAATCAGATGGCTTACAGATGCTGGGTATCATAACCCATAATATATTTGAGCAAAAGTGAAGGATCCAACCTAAAGTTAAAAATAGTCAAACAAGAAAGGTTTCCTATAAGAAGTAAATTCATTTTTTACTCATTACCAGCAACTACATTTTTATTATTTCTCAATTCAGAAATACAGTGACTCCTCATCTTTTTAGTCTAAAAAGCCAGTTAATACATGATATGACAATAATCCTAGAAACAAGAAAGCTTCAATAAACTTGTCCACAGGATTAATGCATCAGTTGTTGGGATTTCTGTTTCTGGAAAGTGGAAATCAAGAGCAGTGAAGGTAGCCCTGAAAAAACGGAGCCTTTACTGATAGTGTTTGGAAGGAACACATGCTAGTGGATCTTTACACAGCTGGATTCATTTCATGAAAAGTCTTTTTCTCTGGATTAAGACTGTTTCTCTCTGAAATCTTTAACGCTCTAATACATTACATTCTTACACCATAAGGATGCTTCTTAAAGCTCACAAGCTCTGCAAGGCAATTGGTTATCTGGTGATAAACTGCTTGATTTGTGTATTACAGGCACTTTGAAAAGAGCTTTTTGATAAAACTGAGTTCCAATATAAATCACAGAATCACAGAATCCTTTTGGTGGGAAGAGACCTTTAAGATCATTCAGTTCAATGGTTAACACAGTACTTCCAAGTCCACCACTAAACCATGTCCCTAAGCACCACATTTACACATCGTTTAAATAGCTCCAGGTGTGGGGACTCCACCACTGCCCTAAGCACCCTGCTCCAAGGCTTGATTTTTTCCTAACGTCCAATCTAGACCTCCCCTGGTGCAACCTCAGGGCCGTTCCTCTTGTCCTATTGCTTGTTACTCGGGAGAAGAGACTGACATCCACCTCCTTTCAGGCAGTTGTAGAGAGCAACAGGGTGTCCCCTCAGCCCCTCCTTTTCTCCAGGCTAAACAACACCACTTCCCTCAGCTGCTCTTCCTAAGACTTGTGCTCTCCACCCTTCATCAGCTTTGTTGCCCTTCTTTGGGCATGCTCCAGCACCTCCATGCCTTTCTTGAAGTGAAGGCCCCAAACCTAAACACAGTATTTAAGGTGGCGACTGTACTATGGGGGGACTGTACTTACTCCTACTGGCCACACTATTGCTGATACAAGCCAGGATGCCATTGGCTTTCTTGGCCACCTGGGCACACTGCTGGCTCATCTTCACTGGCTGTCAACCAACACCCCCAGGTCCCTTTCTGTCAGGCAGCTTTGCAGCTACTCTTCCCCAAGCTTCTAGCATCGCAGGGGTTGTTGTGACCCAAGAGCAAGACCTGTTAAACCTCATGCAGTGGACTCAGCCCATTGATCCAGCCTGTCCAGATCCCTCTGTAGAGCCTCCGTACCCTCAGAACGTCAACATGCCCACCCCGCTTGAGCGTCACCTGCAAATTTACTGAAGGTGCACTCAATCTTCCCTGACAGATAATTGATAAAAAACATTAAAGAGCAAAGGCCCCAGTACTGATCCCCAGGGAACACCACTTGTGACTGGCTGGGGTCTGGCATTAAATCCCATTACACCCAGACGGTTTTTTACCCAGAGAAGAGTACACACATCCAGGCCATGAGCAGTCAGTTTCTCCAGGAGAATGCTGTGGGAAACAGTGTCAAAAGCTTTAGTAAAGTCCAGGCAGACAATGTCAGTAGCCCTTCCCTTGTCCACTAAGCAGGTTACCTTGTCATGGAAGGAGATCAGGTTAGTCAAGTGGGACCTGCCTTTCATAAACCCATGCTGTCTGGGTCTTCATTTAGAAATGAAGAACCTGAAGAATTGCAGCTGGTACTCAACAAGATATTGGTGTGGAAGCCAGACAGATAAAGTATGAACCTGTGCAGTTTAAGTCTTTGCAAAATGTGTTATGTTATGGAGCTTGCACACTCAACAAAAGTGGTATTAAACCTCAGCTATAAACTTTAATGTTTCTGGCACTGGGTTGAGGAGATGGGAGGAAGAGAAAACATACACCTTGAATTAGTAATGTCAAAAGTGCAAGCTACTGTGTTAAATCTGCCCTCTCTAGTTTGATCATTGTTAGAGTTAAAAATGCACTTGTATTTTACATGTGTTCTGTCTTTGAAAATGATTTCACAAAATGTTAAATCAGGGCTCATCTCAGCCCTTTTAAATAAATTTCAGACCCTCTCCTTCCTGCTTATGATGGGGCTACCTCCAATCAGCTGTCCTCTTTTAACAAACAAGTGTATTATTTTTTATCCTAAGAGATAGCATCTTTACTTAGGAATATGTAAGGGCAGGTGCAAAGGCTACAAAATTCTCTTTGAGTCTCTAACCCAGTGAAGTGAAGGGTGCTCACTGGAGGCAGTTATGGGTAGGTACTGCTTTGTCCCTGGGGAACAGGTAGATGGGACGGATGCAGAAATTTCTACTCATTGGCTCATACTGCCGAAATAGTTCACTGCACAAAACGAGCTTACATCACAGTTTTACATTTTTCATATTTTCTTCTCTGGTATTTCCCACAAGGACAACTATGAAAGATACCAGAGCATTTTTGCAAAATGCTTTCCTCAGGGATGTCTTAGACTTCAACCACTTTAAGCTGTAAAACAATAATTTTTGGGGCAGACTCTTTAGTTTATATCAATTGCTGCAGTCAGGCTAGCTGTCGTGCCTACATATCTTGTGCAGAGAAATATGATAAATGAACCACATTTAACCTAAAAAGCTAAAGATTATTTCAGATGAGCTGTCGTCTTAGATTCCTAGTTACTTTAACTACAATACTTACAATACTGAGAATATGACATTGATCTGTTACTTCGGGTCTTTTAGTAACTAAAAATTGCCTTTCAAGCGTGGATTGCCTTAGCTTCCCCCCTACTACTCTGAACTGTGCTGAAGTCTATCTTAATGTCCAATCATGTATTTGTATTTACCAGTTCCTTGCTTAACTCTAACACCTTGTACAAGCCTATTATGTTAGTTAAGCTCAAAACTCAACCTTTGACTATTTGGTGCCCAGAATAAAGCTTGTTTGTCTTTCTCTATCATCTTCTATGCTTACCTGTCAGATTCCATCTTCAGGACTCTATCAAATATACTAGCCTGAACACAACATTTTTTATTCTTTCCACCAAAGGTCTTCCTTCTTCTTCCAGTGTTGGCTTTCGCTCATCAACTAAACAATAGCATAACTGGAAGGAAAAGCAGAATTGTATCCTGGAGATGTGTATCAGAGTACTGTTATATTTAAACTGTTGGTGACCAATAAGCAAGGAATGTAAAGTTATGTGATTTTTGCTCTCCACTATCAAAACATAAGCAGAAGTCTAATTGTTAGTAAAAAAGTTAAATTAATGATTTTTGAGATTAATATTTCATGTTAACAACAAGACAACGTCATTGCAAGCATCAAGAGGGAGAAATTCACCACCAAATACACATCTTCACATAGAGGTGCTGGAACTCCTTGGATGAAAAATTCATCCTCCTGAAATTGCCAGCCCCAACTTCAGCCCCTCATGTCTCTCTGCAGGGTATGTTGTCCTTGTTTCCAGCCTATTGGCAACTAAGATGATGGCACTTCAACTTAGTTACTCAATAATAAATAAAATCTCCTATCAATTCTTTGAGTAAAGGAAGCAACTTACGGGACCTTCCATGTTCATCTGGGTTCCACGTCCATCTGGGTGCTCCAAAACCTAGGAGCACCAGCCATCAGCCCTGACTGTAGCGCATCACCTCTGTTGCTGTACACACAGCTACTCTAGGATATAAATTTTGTGTATGTAGTGATAGTGTATAATAATGTGCAGAACAAATCATTAGTACTAAGTGTAATGAATGAATTTAAGAACATTTTGATTTTAATTTTAAAAACTGGTCAGATTCAACAGTATACCTATCAATATACAGTAGCTGAAATTTTATAGGTATCAGATACTCCCATCAGAGTAATCTCTATCTTCCTCACATCTATAGAGACATATAAAACCATGCACACGCCTGCAGAATCAGTTGCAACACAAATCCTGTTCAACATCAAATTTCAGACAACACAGAGGTGTTGCATGTAGAAGTAAGTATAATTCGCCTTGTCTAGGAGATCCCATCAGGCTCACCATCAGATAGGAAATAAACCGTTGATTACTACATATAAGCCTATTCTCAGGATGCTTGCGTAAAGCACACAGGATTTTCCTTCTTTTCCTCCATACCTAGTTTTTATTTACAAAGCGGAATTGTAATTGACTCTGCCTTGTTCTTACATTTGAAGGTGTTGAAAATCTGTGTTTCCAATATAAAATATGACTTATTTTTAAGATAATCTTAATAAAAAACTTGAGCAATTTTAATTTTAAAACATTCTTATTGCTAGAACTTTTAAAAATTAATTTACTAACAATGACAAAACTTCTCATTTTTGATGTTTTTCTACCAAATATGAAATATTTGTCTAGGCACCTTAAACAGTATCCTAGTGATTATACCTTTGTTATGTAGAAGCCCTTGTATTCAATGATGCAATCATCATATAAGTAAATGCCAAATACAGATTACTTCACAGTTTTACAGTGAAGCTCTGGCTTCAACTTGCTATGCGTTAAACATTCATTCAGTCAGGCTGTATTCCTAAGAATAGGTCTTTTTTATATTAATACTTCTGGAAACTTTCATCTCCAGCTCAGTTCCATTCTGTTCTTCATGTGCCTGAATTTCCTGTAATAAACAGAGCTCAAAATATTTCTGTATATTACATTTCTGCTGTATTTATTAATTATATGTTAAATATAATTGATTACATGTAATTATCAATATTTGTATTTGCATTTTTCTTACCAATGTTTTTATACATTGAGAGCTGGTATTAAGTAAGAAATGCTAAACTCTCAGGAAAATATATGCAAGATAGGAAGAATCCAAGAGAGAAACAAGAATCATGAAAGTTTAGAAAATGTGATCTACAAATAAGAGCTGTGATAAGTAGATCAGTTTTTTCAGCAAGACAGGTAACTGCAGTAGTACTTAAACTGGTATTAGGAGGCTTATGATGAACTCTTTTCAAGTTCCACTGCAAGCCAGACAAGAAATGTTGATATAACTTGCAGAAATAAAATCTTTGGGCAGTTAAATAAAGATTACATTGGCAATGAAGAGGACTTCTATCTTAAATAAATTTAAGAACTGGGGCACAAATCTGATAGGAATGACCTCACTATAACAAAGTCTACCTCAGGATCTTGGACACTTGCATCTATTTCATGTTTCTTCTTATTAATAATCTACCTGATAAATTAAATATAGCTTCAGCAACAACAAAACCTGAGAGACTAAAATTGAAGTTTATGATTATAATACGCCAGAACAGGCATAAAGCTTGCCTTTTACAAAGACAGACTTTTGATGCTCTGCTATGGCAACAAAAACTTTGAGTGTATTCCCCTCCCCCACCCCCCCCCCAAAAAAAAAAAAAAAAACCTACAGGGACCATTAAAACACCCAGCAAAG
>NW_010420332.1:20466-40826 GCF_000710305.1 Buceros rhinoceros silvestris
TGCTTGGTGTGTTGCCCCCCCCCCCTCCCCCCCCCAAAAAAAAAAAAAAAGATCTGTGAGGCACATTTAATAGACCTAGCAAAATTCAGCAATAGCTTGTACGTAAAACACGCAATTATCAGAAAGAAAATCTTGGAAAACAAATGCGTGCCAATGCCACATTGCTTTAACTTAGAAAGTTTATGCATGAAAAAATTTTCTTGGTATTACTGAATTAGTGACTCACGCTCTTTGTTTTTTCACTTGAGAGTAAAGGCACTTGAGTGTTCCTCAGTTCAGGGACCTGGATAACTAACTCACCTGAATTTCTGAGATGCCAAATTATGCTCTGAGTTCATAAGCCTAAAATGTGCACGCTTAAAAACTAGCTTTATCCAGGTCAAATCACATTGCTTCAGGTAAGGCTCAGAAGAACCAAAGGTTTATTCCTCATCCTGTCAAGAAGGTGCACAGACAGGGATTTTATGATGCCCATAAGAGATAAGCATCAGAAAATCCCAAGGCTCAGATTCAGAATTCAAGCTTTGCTGAGCTGACTAGAGATTCTCCTTTACAAACAAACAGTCCAAATTTTGGTTTTTTACCTTACATAGAAGACTATTGATCTATTACATGAGAACACAATATCTGTGTTCCGAAGGAAAAGAAAAAAAAAAGAGGAAAGAGATTTCACTGTTAAATTCAAATACCTGTCATCTCTCATTTTTTATAAGCTTATAGAATTTCCTTCTAGATGAAGGACCTATGTTGCATCAAAATCTTGAGTCCTTCATATTATATTTTGCAAATTCAGGGGAAAACCTGTAAGTGACCAGTGACAAACTTCAGAATCCAGCCCCAAAGGGCAGATAAGTAGTTAGTGAGTACAATAAGTTACAGAGCCTGCAGCACAGGATTATAATATCTAACTACCTCAAAATAGTCTGCAAATGTTAAGCACTATTACCTCCTACAGCCAGAATGTTAAATCATGTAAGTTTTGACCAAATAAATAATTTAGTGCTTGCACATAGTTACTAAATACCCTAAACTATTTTTCAGATTTTTTTTTATTTAAGTATTTTATTTACTTATGTTTTCCTTCCCACAAGACTTTCACTACTAAATGAGTTTTCACCTACCAGAACACTTGAATGTCAAGAAAGCAGCACTGAAATCAAGTATCACTAGTGCAGGAGGAACATTTTCGTTTGTGGTCCAAAACATGTGTGTTGAAACTTAATTAACACCTGCAAAGGCAAAAAAAGTGGACTGCTCCACAGTTCTGATTTACTGATATAGAGTCTTAAGCATGACAAGCTGAAATCCAGAGCTACTGCTGACAAAAAAAGGCTATTGGTTTTTTGAAGTCAGGATTCAAGGTTGCTTTTAAAGCGGACAAAATATAAGTTAAAAGTAAAAATTAATTAAACAAGTAACTCCTGCATGACAAAATTTTATTATTCTATACAATGCAACGCAGCAATAAAAACAGCAGTAAAAAGCCCATAATGCACAACTATAGCTTTTTAGTGCCATAAAAATGTACTTCCAAGACAGTAGCATATTATAGTTTAAGCGAAGCTCTTCATTAGATAGTACGAGAAAATGAGGCATGAAAGTTAGAAAAGCCTTCTTAATAGTTCCTGTGCAGATAATGTAGGCTGCAGACAATCAATAGACATGCCTCATTTATTTTATGTTTTTGAACACTTACAGGCAAAATGTTAGTATTTGCCATACTGTTTGGCTTCACAGAGCTGCATCAGTAATGACAAAACAGACTTGCATATTTTGATGTAATTTATGTGAATTTGTATTCAAATGGCATGTGGTTATTGTTCACTAATATGAAGGTAACACCTACTCCATTAGTCTGGATTCATTAAAACTCATGTTGGCCTACTAATTTGGTTAGTCATCAAAATGACCCAAACAATCAATCCAAATATTCATAAACACATCATAAACCCACATAAAATATATGTCAGTAACTTAAACATCACATTAAAGACCCTAATAAATCACAGACTAACCTTGTACAGACTGTGCAGCTACTCCTGACTGAAAAATGTCGCTAAAAATTATAGGGTTTTCAATGTTTTTTCACTGTATTTTAACAATTATTTTCAAAACATTTAAATATGATTTTGTGTGACAGTCATACTACCATGTTTCAAGTAGTTATTACCTCAGTAAGATATATTCCTTAATATCAATAATGAAACAAACTATTCATCTGTACTAGAAACAGAGCAGGGAGAGCCAATATATGAAAAAAAACCACCAAAACCCCAAACAAAAAACAAAACCGAGAAAGAGGAATGCTGAAAAAGACAAAAAGTATTTCATCATGTTCTTTCAAAAACACGTAGTGGAACAATTTTATCACATTCCAAGTCTACTGCAAGGATCCAGATAGAAACTGATTAGTACTTCTATGTAAAAAATTCTAGCTAATAAGAGCCTAACTAAAACAGCAAATGTTTTTCTGAAATTCAAGAGAAACTTGGATGTCTAAAGCCTTCTCCCTGCATAGTTTCCCTATATATTTAGGAATCTGAGTAACAGGAAACAAGTCTGATCCAATAAACCTTCACATTAATATTTTTAACTTACTGGCTTTACTCCCATAACCTGCTTGACAGTACCATTATTTTTATCACTCCCCAAGGAAAACAGTCACTGGATGCTTATGCCCCAGTAATCAAACATAAGGATAAGGTTTGACCTCTTGTTTACAATAGGTTTCACTACTGCACAAAAAAGAGACCATACTACTAATATATTTAGTAGTATATAGCATTATAGCCTAGTGATTTTCTAAGCTCTGTAGGAAATTAATATTACAAATAATCAAATTAAATTGTTTTATTTCTGCTTAACCTTTTTCATGAACAGTGATAAATCAACAGACAAAAGCTGTTACTTCACAACAAAGCAAATCATGGTAAGAGAATACAGTAGCTGCACCAAGTACACCACACACAGAAATGAATAAAGGGACCATCTGGAACAGCATGTGCATAGGGGAACAATGAATACCTTAACCAGTGGATGTACACAGTTCTAGGACTGGTACAACTCTACTCATCGAACTTTATAGCTGCAGCTTTTGTTACCTATTGCCAGAATGGAGATACAAACCTTGGTGAAAATACCTGCTTTTCAGACTCACTTTCTCATACTACTTCCTATCCCAAAGAAATTGCATTAAATTTCAGAATTTTCCCTGATTTACAGGGATTTATAATTACATACAAGAAGGAAGTGACTTGAACTATTCCACTTTGGCACATCAGGCAAGAAAATCTGGAGTACTTTTTGAATCTGCTCTTACCGAATCCAGTTACACCAAAACTGTGGTGGTAATGAATGATAAGTGGCTAGTGGGGAGCTGTTGCCACAAATATTTTAATCTAAAGCTTAGGGGTTTTTTTTAGCCTGGAGAAAAGAAGGCTCAGGGGAGACCTTATTGCTCTTTACAACTACCTGAAAACACATTGTAGAGGGGTGGGGCTTGGTCTTTTCTCCCATGTGACAAGTGACAGGATGAGAGAAAATGGCCTCAAGCTGCACCAGGGGATATCTAGGTTTTAGGTACCAGGAAAAAAATATTTACAGAGAGGGTTGTGAAGCATTGGAATAGGCTGCCCAGGGAAGTGGACTTTTTTAAACACTTCCCTCCCTGGAAGTGTTTAAAAAACATGTGGATGTGGTGCTGAGGGACATGGTTTAGGGACCTTGTCAGTGCAGAGTGAATGTTTGGACTCGATGATCTTAAATGTCTCTTGCAACCAGGTGATTCTGTGATTTACAACATTTTAAGAGGCAAAAAATAAGTTTTCAATGCTAATTTATTAAAAACCTTGCAATTTCAATAAACTGAAATCTTCTATTTGCCACCAGTGGAATACCTCACAGTACTTGCTGTTAATAGACTGCTGTGGCTAACAGGTTAACAAAGAATTAAGCTATTTTCTAAATACAGCATATCAGATTTGCAGCTTTTTCTATAGTGAAAGAGATCTTAGTTTACATCTAACCTGAGGATCCTTGACTGTCAGGGCCTCAAAAGAGAGAAGTGGATGCTGTAAAACACACTTTCTGTTTCACAGAAATTGCTGGGGAACTTGTAGGCTGGAAGGAAGCACATAACTCAAGACTGAGCATATGGCCTGAAGCAAGATTTGGGAATTTCATCCAAAGGCTACTGTAATCTACTGCTGAAATGGAAAAAGGATAAAGGTTCATAAACTATCAGATAGACAAATTAATCTAATACAGTTTCCATTAAAAATCTACTAGAGATATGCAAAATCCACTTCCTTCCCAATCTTTCACATATTGCTGCTTGTCCATTCCTAAATTAAGGATCTGAAAGAAGTGCCATGGACAACATATCCTTCCTATGCATTGTGGTTTAGTCCCAGCTGGCAACTGACCACCACACAGCTGCTCATTCAATCCCTGCCCCAGTGGGATGGGAGAGACATTAGGAAAAATGAGAAAACTTGTGAGTTGACATAAAGACAGTTAACAGGTAGAGCAAAAGCCACACACACAAGCAAAGTAAAACAGGAATTCATTCACTACTTCTCATCAGGAGTCAGGTGTTCATCCATCTCCAGGAAAGCAAGGCTCCATGATATATAACGGTTACTTGGGAAGACAAACGTCATCACTCCAAATGTCTCCCTCTTCCTCCTTCTCAGGTTTTATTGCAGAGCACAATGTCATATGGTATGGAATTACCCCTTTGGTCAGTTGGGATCAGTTGTCCCAGCTGTGTCTCCTTCCAACTTCTTGCACAGTCCAAGCCTACTTGCTGGTGGGGTGGATTGAGAAGCAGAAAAGGCCTTGACACTGTAAGCTCTGACATTGTAACTATGTTAACTACGTTGTAACTTACAATGTCTAACTCGACATTGTAAGCTCTGCTCAGCAATAACTAAAACATCCCTCTACTATCAACACTGTTTCCAGCACAAAATACACAGCCCCATACCAGCTATCAGGAAGACAATTCACTCTATCCCAGTCAAAAGCAGCACACTATAACAGGACACAACTTATAGAAAGCAAGAGAGAGAATGGAAGAGAGAAAGAATGAGAGAGAACGAACACCTGTACCTGATACCTGTATGATGGCGGTATAACCAAAGGACATAACTACATTCCCTGGAAACCCCTTTTGTAACGCCAGAAAATATTTATAGTATAGTCACTCTGCATTATATCATGGGATGAAAGTAGTACTGGCATAACAAAAAGTAATAAGCATCAACTTTAAATCAAATATGTTCTTTCTTACTCATTTGCAAAGAATTTACAGCTACTATAACTAACTTGCTTTAATCATAAAATTCTCAGAAACTTTTATTATTGGTAAGGGAAATGGTTGGGAGGAAAAGAAATAGAGGACCTTGCAAGAAAGGTAAGAATTGAAATAATATATTCAGCTCCCAGTATTCACAGAATCCTTCTCATTAATCCTCATTAATAAGATTTTCACTAAATGAAAGAAGAGGGGTTTGTGATATATGACAATTGCGAAGTGAGGACAAGAGATAAAAGACCTAGAAGCAAATCATACCAGGCGGTGTTTAAAAATATTAAAGTAATAGTGATGTTCACAGTAAAAAAATATTATTTTGTTCCTAAGGCCCTAACAATTGTGCCAATAAAATCTGGCGTAGCATTTTTAACTAAATAGCACATTCTAGTCTTGATGTTTATCAGTAAATTTCAAAGAATAAGATGTCAGTTATAATGCTAACATCTGCACAGCATTTGAGTTCCTGTCTATAGCTCTCGGGTATCCACTTGGCTCCACCCAACTCTTCTGTACTGTCTTTGCATTACATGGTAAAACAGGATCTCTGTTGTCGTCCCCACATTTCACTCCTTCCATTATGCAGATACCTCCCTACCACAGACTGGTCTGTGAGTATAAAATATGTACAAATCCCAGAGCAGGCTTTTAATAGCTGTCTTTGCAGACAAAACCGGATGTATAGAGTGCACTTCTTACCAAGTGTCAGTTCAATTCTCTTTAAGCTTTCAACTCTTAAGTTTTCATGTTGATTAATGTACAAATACAGAATTGCAGCCTGAAATGTAGGGATGAGGGTATGACAAAATAATTATTTCACCGGCCATCACAAAAATTCCTTATATGCCTTCATCCCATCCCTTTGATCTCCTGTTTTTAAGAGTAGCTAAAAAGAGGTATAATCTTTACGGATATAGCCATGAAAAGATCTAATATCCACTAAATAAAATATCCACTTGCTTGACTAGGTTATTTTTACAACAGTTCATCCTGGTCAGCAGAGAAGCTGAGATGTATACCAATTCTATGTGGTGTTTCAAGGCTTTTTTGTGAGACAGATTCCTTAATTACATCACTGTGAGGTGTAATGAACAAGAACAAAATGAATTAAAAATATTCTTGTCTTTGGCTCAGAATTCTGATGTTACACAGCACAGTTTTACCAAGATGGGTGACAGAAGCAGGGATGACAAATATTCATTCGTTGACAGAATGATCATCTCTCTCTTCAACTCCACTAACATAGCATAACTCCGTGCTGCAAGATATTATCTCTTGTGGAAACAATGTTTTGAGGTAACATCAGCCATCAAAGACACTATGAAAAAAAAATCACGAAAGGGCACTTAATTAACCTCATCATCTCTCTGTATGTCTCAGGATCCTTAACATCTTAGCTTTCTGGACTATTATTCAAATGCTATCTGCCTAAACACATTCTGCAGTCCTTCGTAACATACGCTTAGCAGAGCCTGAAATTTTGTGGGAACCCATAGTTTTTAATGAACTGCATGGATTTTAATATTAAATAAGAAACCTCAGGTAAGAAGTTCAAAATGTTCATCAGTAGTTTAATTTTGTTTAAAAAGAAAAAAATGTGCATTTTTAGATTGAATTTAATAGGAATAGAACAAAGCAACATTTATTTGTTTGGGATATTTTCTTTTTCAAAATAAAACTACTCTAGATGTAAAGACTGATTAAAAGACATTGATTGAAGCAGAGGAAATAGATTTATGAAGTGAAAGACTTATTCCAGGGGAAATCACCAACAGTATTTTAAGTGAGTTAGTTTGCTGAGGTCTGCACATTGCTGGATTTCCAGGTTAGTAACGGGAGGGCAGGACCCACACCTACAGAAAACACCAACAGGCCATGTTACGTCTTTTCATAAAGGACATGAAGACTTTGCTTTATATGGACGGGCTAACTTAAAGAAGTATTGTAATCCTTCTCCTTAAGGAATGGCAGATAGACATCCTCACCAATCACTGTAACCAATAACATTATTAAGGAAAAATATGATTAAAAAAATGCGGTGAGGTGCCACACAGAAACTGAGTTACTAGAAATCCTCTCATGCTTAACACTAGGTTCACTCTGTGTTGGTGTCTTTTGAGAAGGAGATACTATTGACGTTTCAGATTCTTCTACTACATTTAATAATTCTGGCTACAAAATTCAACTTACACACCGTAAGAACCATAAGAAATAGATATAACCATGCTTAAATGCATTATTTTAATTTTCTGCTGACCCAGATTGTGGTACTGCTCAATTGCTCATCTGATGTGTACTTTCTTACACCAAATACTACAGGATTCTGGCTTATTTATACCTCTTGTTTATCATACCTTTTCTTCTCCTGAACTTTTTTGAGGTCTGACTCTCCCTTCCTCTCTCTAACTCCCTTTTTTATTTCTCAGGCTGTACCCTATGTATGTTATCTGCACCACATTCCCCAAAGAAATAAGAAGATTCAAGTTTGAAGCTTGCATTCCTGATCTCTACAGCTGGGAATTTAACAGGACAGATGTACCCCTGTGGTCAAGGAGGATGGTGGTATTACAGTAGTGTTGGCACTGCTACTTTAATTTCAGCATATCAAATCATTGAGCTACTTGGGATCATACTAGTAACTCACAAACCACTGGCTGAATTTTGTCTGCACATGCAAAGCTGTTGTTCAATATTTAGTGTGGAGCTTCTGATTGTCATAGGCACCATAGAATAACATGCTCTGTCTGCCTTTGCTTATGTGTGCTCTCTAAATAAATTCTTTCATCATATTCTTGGGCCTAATCAACTCTGTTACTGAGAAATTATTCAGCTATATTAGCTCCTTGAAAAAAGAGCTTCTTCCCTTTCTCTATGTTAAGTGATCTACTGTCCTAAATTAGACTGTACACTGTCATTTCATTTCTGTGATTAGCATTTTCTTCTATCAAGAGCATCATACTAAAGCAAATAAAAGTTTAACTTAAATAATATTTTTATTCTCTACTTTCAAGTGCTTCTATCCAATACTTTCCCGTCCTCAAGTGATACAGTTTATATACCACTATAAAGTAAAACAAAGACAATATGATCATTTTAATTAATACAGTTCAACTCTAGCTTCATTTAAAAACTAGCATTTAAGGAATAACTAAAATAAACAAGTGCTTATGCAAAAATGTGCTCCTTTTCCCCTCGTCCTTCACAACTGCCACAGAAATTTCAATATGATTTGAATATTTTGATGTTCCTTTATGCCAAACTGAATATCTATAGTCTAGTATAGTATGAGTAGTTTAAAGAAATAAACAAAACCTTTCACATTCCACTGCTCCTCATAGGAGTTTAAACAAAAGTATCAATGGCCAGATTTTCAGTGGAGAAAGGCTGAAGGAAGGAGTCTAACCAATTCATTGATACTAACCGATTAAAAGGAACTCACACTGACTTTAAATATCTATGAATGCTTGCAACTCTTGATTGTTACTTGAAGTGTTTAGCCTAAGACTAAAAAGAATGTTGAAGAATACTGTGTCTTTGCTGCACTATACATCATTTAAAAAACGTGCATATATCTCCTAAAACACAACAGAAGAATTGCCATAGTAATTCTGAACGATAATACATAAGTTTTCAACTTATTATTAATAACTTGGAAAAAAAAAAGAAATGTAGAAGAGCCCAGCATCACAATGAATGTTCTTAAAACACTTTAGAAGGACAGATGCTTCAGCTTTTCTAGTGTCATTCAGTAGTGCTTCAGAAGACTGGAAAAAATGCATTAAGATTAAAGCACAAAGACATTTGATCATTAAGTAGGATCCATTTTTCAGAACAACAAAAAGTTTCAGTTATTGCCTTTGCTCCAAAAAGTAACTGAAGAAGGATTTACAATTTGGTGAGGAACCTATTACAACAGATTTAGTCTAAATAGCAAGAGGGAGATGGAAGCAAAAACCCCACATGCTTATTCAGTAATGAATTTTCTTTTTCTTTTGTGATTTCGCCAGTATGATATCTCATTACAAAGTCTCATTTAACCAAGGGTGAGATGCTTGTCAATAGAACATAGTCCACTTGCAGTCAGTTGAAGCTGAGCATCCTGAATTGAGCCAAAGAATAATATCAAAATACAGATACAATGAATTGCACCAACATGGTGGTAAATTACAGAAATTGTCTCAGTCAAGTAAGACATTTCATAATGTAATTTTACTTATTTTTCTTAGTTTGCCTGGGTTTTTTGGACAGCAGGCTGGCTAGCATTAGCTAGTATTTTTATAAGTCTACTTCATCTATTTTGCAATTTGGATCTAAGTTGTAAAGTGAACATCTATATTGCTTAAAATATAAAGATCCTACTAAAGCACAAGAGGCAGCAGCTTTAAAAGGATCTGTAAATAGTATTTTTGAGCTTTGTGTTTAATTTTAAGAAAATGCAATCTTTTTATTTTAAGTTCTATCTTATGGTCAGAGGGCAAAAATACACAAAGAAACCAATGATAATAAGAACTGGACTCTTCAAATAGGTAATACTGCTTTAGATAAAATGACACACAATTATTTTGAAAGGAAATGTATATCCCTAGCTCCCCAAATCTTTCCTTCATCTAGCATCTAAGACACAAGCAAGTCCATCAAACTTTGGGATGACTTTTTAGAGAATAAGACACTACCAAGCAAAAATAAAGATGCTAGGAGTCACCCACTGCATGGACTTTGGACTGTGTTTAGCAAATATTGGTAAGTTTTTATTCCTCAAGCATTTTTTTTTTCTCCTGAAGGACAAACAGTGACAGTAATGATAATGATTTACATTTATCAAACAGGAAGTAATATCTAAGGTGACACACTATATAAGTAAGTAAGAATACAACTTGGGAACTTCAAGACTATTTAGTTCACCGAGCTACAGCTCATAAAATGCCAGTACTCCATTTGCTACCACATGTTGTCTCAGTACCTTAGCATATAGAATTGGATTGCTGCATGACATTCGGAATATTTTCCCTAAATGCAATTTCTTCCTAAGCATACAAAATACAAATGCCGTGATTCAGCATGCACAGAGAGGTCTCAGTATGAAGTATGAGTTCTGAGAGAATTATGCTACATCCTTACTTTTCAACACTGAATTGATTTTAAAATTGCTGTATGACAACTTACAGTATAAAGCTCTCAACAGTTTGGAATCTATATTTATCTAGCCTGTTATCATTAATTTAGAGGTTGTTGAGACCATCTGAACCCGGCCTTTTCAAAAAAGTGCACATATGTTCGGTTGTTATGCTTGTCAATTTGAAATCCATTTCCAGCTGGGGTCTGGAACACATATTCACATTCATTTAAACATAAACTTTTGTGTTTTCAGTCTGACATCTTAATCAATTGAGCATTTGTGTTTTGTATTTTGTGTAGCTGAAAGTACAAAAATAAACAAACAGAAAATTACTTAGCAGAGAAACCTTTTTTAGATCAAAATAGATTTTGTTTTTTTGTACTTACGCTGTAAATAAACTTGAAGCTGTTGCTAAACACTTGAGATTTCTTTCAAGCAAATACCAAGGTTTGATTACAAACATCAAAAAAGTGTGCACCCTTTCGTCCCAGACATTGGTCTGGGATCAGGACTGCAATATTCATTCACATTAAGAACGTAGATAATCATCAACGGCTAGTCTGCCAGTGAACAGGGGAATGGCTCAACCTGACCAGAGCAAAGATCCACCTGTCTGGGGCCAAAGGCAGGTGCTACGGAAGTATATAAGGATGAGGCAAACAGATCTGTGTGTCTACAGTAGCCTTATATTCTCTCCCAGATTCTAGCAACGCATTGTCCATGGACATCCTAAGTAAAGATAGTCCCTTCAGGTTTAATAGTCTTGTACAGATTTTTCTCCTAAGTTTTTCCTGAATATATGTAGGTCCAACAGTTGCTATCCTACAGCAACATATACACACTTTAAATACGTGTTTTGTGAAAGACATATTATTTCACTCCTTATTAAGTAATTTTTGGAAATACTTATAAAAATAGACATTAGCTGGCTGTGATAAATGTGACTATGCTTCTTCCCATAAAAATCTACAGAATGCCAACATGTTTGAAATGTAGCACCAAAGATACTACTTCACTTGCTATTTATGCAAACCAGTCAGTAATATCTGGATCTCCAGTAAGTACGTTATTTCAGACACTACCAATTAACTACCATCCTCATTCTTAGGATGAAGAGATGTAGTGCAATGTTTTCCAAAGAAATTACAATAATTTTCAGTGAATTCTAGAAAATTGTAACAAAATTTTCCTGGTTAGACTCTTAGTACTAATGAAATTTATTTGACTTTATACAAGTCAAGATTATTTTACAGGAAAGATATTGCTTATCTTTCTGACAATTTTTCCTGTACAGTGTACTATCACGTCAAGACTCCCTTCATTTTTGCTACCATAAGGTAGCAGCATGTAATGTATATTTATTTTGCTGAATGTATATGTGATAGGTATCTATTTACTGTGTGCTTCAATTCACATTGTTACAATTAAAAAGAATGTACTCTTAGAGAGATAGCTAAAAACATATTTCAAATCATTCCAACAAGAAGTTTTTTATATTGTAAAATCTTTTTTATCCATGTTAAACTTTCACTGAAAGATAATTTTTTCCAAAGAGTGCAAGGTCAGTAAAAATTTAAGTGCTAGAGTTGCCATAAACATCCATCTAACCACATTTTTTGACTGCAGACTTAGAAAGTAATGTTCGTTGAAGCAATCCTGAATAACAAATTGTTTTTAGGTATGCTTTAGTAGTTGATTCTGTGTAAGTGTAACAGAATACCAACACCAGTGTGCCTTCCAAACATCACCTATACAAAATTGCCATCAAAGCACTGTAACTTGAACAAAAAGAACAAAAGATTGTTTTACTACGGTTGTAGTTTTATGTGTTTCCATATCTTATTTTCAAGGTCCAGCAGTTTAAAAAAACAACAAACAAACAAGCAAATCAGATTTGATTGGTTAATATTGAAGCTTTAACATTATAAATAAGATGGCCAGATTATTAAATGATTTTGGAATTTATATTATACAGAAAATTTGTGTTCAGACTGCATTTGGAAAGACACAAAAGTTTGTGGCCTTACTGCAAATTGTATGTCAGAGGAGTGTTTTCCTGATATACTCAAGGAGAAGATTACTGAGAAAATACTGAGACTAAAAAAATAATCTGCTTTTAAGGTACTCCTTGCTTTGGGGAAGAAGTGAAGGAATTCTAAACGGACATAAAGAAAAATAAGAGTGTTTCACTATAAGAGTGGTTCAGAATTCTGATAGGTTGTGCAAAAAGGCTGTGGAATTACCATCCTTTGAAATTTCCAAAACTATTGAAGAAAGGCCATCAGCAGCCTGGCCTAACTTTGAAGTTAGGTCTGCTTTGAGAAAGCAGTTCTACTACACACCTGCAACCATGCTTTACAACAAAATTTTCTATGCTTTCTATTAATGCACCTATTCTGCATCAAGTGCTGTGCTTGGCACAGGTGATCAGGCAGAACATGAGATTTAGTTGCTTATGATGCATGTATTCACTTTGTGAGGAAGAAGTTTGCTCTCCCTACAAGCAGCAAGATTGTTGGGTTGACCAGAAGTACTTGCAATAATGTCACCTTATTTAGCACCTGGGAATACTCTGAGGTCACTGTCTGTCCTAAAGCAGGTCAGCTAAACAAGAATATTTGACTAGCTTCTTCACTTCTCAGGTCTCTAGCTTGTGTATACACTCAGCACCTTATGTCATTGCGACTGGAAACTACGTAAGTTAAACTCACAGATTCTCCCACGCTTTCTTGTTTTTCCCTCCCTGGTGTCATAACTCAGGTATTTTACCCTACTTTGAAAAAAATAGAACAGTCACAACCCCTGCCCTAACTTCTGTGCTGGATCACTTGACTTCAGACAAGGATCTGGTCCTGCCATGTCCCTTCAACAGGAAACACTGCTGGATTCTTTCTTTCTTTCTTTCTTTCTTTCCTTTGCTACTCTCAGTTAAGATGAGTTGTCACATCACGTGTGGTTTCATGATAGACTACCACGCTGTTAAACCAGAGTAAGGACCAACACAGAGAATTTTGATAATAACTGTTAATGTGATCAATTCCCAAGTTGCTACGAATTCGATAACTCAAAATTACCAAAATGACAAAAAAAGGTCCTATTTCATCCTGGTTTTGAGATAGTTTTATAAACTTTTCACTGGGAGAAGCAGCAGTGGCATAGTACTAATCCTAGATTGCTTTCCTCCATATAAACTTCTCACAAAGTTCCCACTGTGATTAACCCTGGAGCAAATCTAATTTATGTGAGGGAATGGCTCCTACAGCCCTCTGCTCCTATAGAAATCTCTTGGGATGGTCTAGAAGCTCTTGCTCATTGCTGCAGTAATTCAAGAGTACTCAGTCCAAGAGCATTAAAGCACAGCCTTAGAGTGAAAGCTAGCAAAACAAAGCAAAGAGATATTAAATAAAAACCTTCTCAATCACTTGCTTTCATTAAATTAATTTTTCTAGCAGCGTCTGGATTTTCACAGTTGTCTGCAGGATTTTCCACTTCCCTAACTGGTAGCTTTTCACACATACCCAAATCTTAGCTCTGACTGTAAGCACGTCTTGTGTAGAGAAGAGTTCATCAAGCTCATAATCTAATTTCTGAGGAAAAACTATGTCCGTTGGCAGGCCCACTTAGACAAATCAGATTCTTTAAAGCAGGCCACTGTGGACATCTGGGCTACTGCACACCAGTGGGAGGCTGAAGAGGCAGGCTTATTAGCCACGTGATTATAAAGCACACCAACATGCCTCGCAGGGAGAAAGGCCCGGTTCAGGTTCTCTGAGCTGGCAGGTGTCATTGACATAAACCCCCTTTGAAAACCTGGAGTACCTGGACATAACTCCGCTGAGTTTCATCAGAGTGGAAATCAAAAGTGAAGCTTCTGAAACCTTCAGGTTGGAACTGTCACTTCAGGGGAAATGAAACAATGTCATGAAATGACTGCACAAGTCTCCTTCCGCATCTCAGCCTCGAGGCATGTATCTGCCTAGAGCAAACTTTCACAACTTAGTAAAGAATCCTTGAAAATTAGTGTTTTTAATGTGAGTGCTAGCACAGCTTGTACCATGGCATAGCTTTGTGCAGGGGAGGTGCACAAGATTCAAAATTAAGAGGCAAAATCTTATAAAAAATACATGCTGGAGCTCAAAAGGAAATGAAGGGTCAGAGAAATGTAACTTGACAGAACTGCTGGAAATTCTTTTTTATTTCCCTCCTTTCAACATTTTTAATTTCCCAAACAAAACACATCACAGCAGTGCTATACTCAGCCTGAGGAGACAGCTAAGAGAGAGGAAAAATCAGCTTTAATGGAACCTCCTGATTCCACATTTGTGCTATTGCCAGGACCAAACCTAACTACACCATTCCCACAGGCAAGAAAAGAAAAAGAACAGGGTTATATCACCCTTCATTGTCAGAGCAGAGAGCAGAAGGGAAAGCCATGATACAGTGGTCTGAAGTTGACTTTTTGTATCATGCTATTCCCTAACATTCCCCCCCTTTTGTTCCAGTGTTTTGTTCTGTGTTTTGTTTAGGTTTTTTAAAAAACCAAGAACAAAAGTCAATGTTCATATTTGTAAAACAGAGATATGTTGCTTTCTCATGTGGATACTGCACTAACACATCAGTAACCATGAGGGTGTACCTCCGTTTTTCCATTCAGAATCTTCTCTCCTCCCAAAGGGGAACAATCATTCTACACTCTTGTTATGGAACCCCTCTTTCTGGATTGTCAATCTTCAGTGAAGTACCTATTTCACTATCACCTTATTTTCAGGTGCTGAGCCTCTGCCGCCTCCCTTTAATGAAAGTTGCCAGAGGCTCAGCATTTCAAAAATCAGGGCACTTAAATTTGTTGCCTATCTCTGGATTTAAAAATCTGGCTTGAGGTTCTCTTTTATTTTTTTTAACTTTGCTCTATAATCCAACATCAAGGGAAAGGTAATGAAAGTAGACCTGACTGTAAGAAAGAAGGGTTCCAGCTTTGGAATACCTTTTTCTGTCTCTTGGAGTTAATTATGAAAGAGACAGTCTCAGTTAAAGTAATGCATGTTAATTCAAGTGTTATTTCCTAATCTGTTACAGCTACAAATAACAATTAAGATTATGCAGTTTAGAAGGTTTTTTCTTCCTCTCCAGCTTGTTAACTTTATGTTTTTGACAAAACTGCTTGAAAACCTGACATTCGCTCAGACTCAGCAAGGTTTACCTGAACTATTTCTAACATGACAAGCCTTTCACTTTGAACCATCCTGGAGCCTGCCAAGCCTGCCAGATCTTAAGTGGGCACTGAACTACCTCCTTAACAGGCTAAAATCAAAACCGAAAGCCATACTTACAGCTGTAAAACTGTAGCTTGTTACAGTGAAGCAAGGTCATCTCAAGAAAAGGTACTTGCTTTAGAGCAGCTAACACATCTGGAAAACAAACAAATCAAGAATTACTCTCCTTACACACAGGTTGCTCTAATGACACTATGTTTTCTTGCAGCTGTTACTCTGCCATATTTTGGACCTCTATTCTGTATCTGAGTGGTTCATGACAGGTTTTTGGCTGTGGCCTGCTGCAGAATAGAGCACTCAGACTTGAACAGAGGTCAGAAGAGCACATTATAGTCCAGGTTTTTGGGGAAATGAGTCAGTTACTGCAGGTGCTATCTTATTTGAAAGGTGGTGAATGTGCAGTCCTGAAGGTACCACAACTTTTATTTCTTCTTGAAAATATTTCCAGTAGTGTTACAACGTACCCTGCATTTCAAACCAGGTAATTTCCACTCTTCCCATTAAAGAGAAAGGAGATGTGTGCTGTGTGAAACAACGAAAAAGCTCCAAGACATTGTAGCAGAATAAAAAGAGACGAGCTTTCTTTATCAGAAACCTTATACACTAATGCATAGTAAATCTCCTGCCAAGTAGGATGTAAAATGACCATATAGCATATATCAAAGTTATGAGGATTTCCATACAGTTATGTACGAAAATAATAAATGAGACTGAATAAAAGAAATGTTAGGAAAAGTTATAAACTACCTCTCCTCTGGAGTACATGCAATAATGCACAAAATATTCCATGTATTTCTGATGGTGGTGAATGATTCTGTAACACAAATTGTGAGGACCATAAATATTTATTTGCCTTTTCTCACAGGCAACTTCTACCTACAGCTCTTCTACTTTACCTAGGGAGGACCTTGGAATTCACCACTTCCTCAGAAGTAACACCTTCTCTTGTACTCTACTATTTAACATTTGTGCTCAGAGATTATTTTATTAACTTTTTTTTTGTGAATAAATCTCTGCAAATCTACAGAGCTAACCCAGTCAATTCCAATTCCACTCAGAGGCATCAACCAGACACCAGTGAAAGTCATGTAATGAGAAGATTTTTAAAATACTGCACTTTTAAGAATTATTTTTTATTCTTGTTATTAATTCATCAGTATTAAATCTTTAAGGACTTTAACTTATTTCTGCATCACTAGACTAGAAACTTTTTAATGAAAGCTAAAATTTTGACATTTTCTTTTTATCAAGGAGTTAGACAATTTAAAAAAACACACAAAAATAAAATAAGGGCAATATTGGAAGTAATGATCTTACAGGTCTCTTCCCATGAAAATGATCCTGGAATTCGGTGTGATTCTGTATAAAAAATGGCATAACCTTGTCTTGCCTAGGCCTGAGCAGTGGGGCACAGATACTGGCTGGAACTGATTAGCGTGACCACAGATCTTAGAGAAGTGTCAAACACCTAGTAGATCCTTCTCAGAAGATTATAAATGTGAATATAAATTTCTACACCATTTGTCAGAAACAACTGGAAAAATTTCAACAAACTGGAGAAAATTACATAAGAGCTAGAGGAAAGCTAACTGGCTCGAGTAACAATCCTTAACAAACAAATTATATACTTGCACTACTCTTCACCCTTAAACAAGACAATCTGGGTTTCATATTGTGGAAGAATATAACTTTATATAATATTTATATAATATTTAGGCATCTACATGTAGGTGTCTAAACTCCTATCATAGAAAATTGGGATATGTCAAAACAGAAAGCAGTGCTTAGCAACTAGTCTGTCAATTAACACTTCTTCTTTCACAGAATCAGTGAATGGTTGGAGTTGGAAGGAACCTCTGGAAGAAATGTGGTCCAACTCTTCTGCTACCTGAAGCCAGCTGCCCGGGACCATGTCCAGACAACTTTTGAATATCTCCAAGGCTGGCAGTTCCAGCACCTCCCTGGGCAACCTGTGCTAGAGCTCAGTTATTCTCACAGTAAAATGTGCTACTTTATGCCCACAAGGAACCTCCCGTGTTTCACTTTATGCTCTTTGAGTCTTGTTCTGCTGTTGGGCACAACCGCAAGCAACCTGGCTCCATTATATACATTGTATACATTGATAAGATCCCCCTTGAGCCTGGTCCGAGGTGTGGCCTTATCAGTGTTGAGTAGAGGGGAAGAATCAGCCCCCTTGGACCAGCTCGCAACACACCTCCTTAAGCAGGCCAGGATACTATTAGCCTTCTTTGCCACAAGGACATGCTGCTGGCTTGTGTTCAACTTGGTGTCTGCCAGGGCTCCTTGGTCCTTTTCTGCCAAGCTACTTTCCAACTGGATGGGCCCCAGCACATTCTGATGCCTGGGGTTGTCCCCAAGTCAATGTCCCCAAGTGGAGGACATTGCACTTCCTCTTGTTGAACTTCATGAGGCTCCTGCCAATTTCTCCAGCTGTTGATGTCCCTCTGGATGGCATCATGATCCTCTGGTGTATCAGCTACCTCACCCAGCTTTGTGGCATCAGTGAATTTGCTGGGGGTACACTCTGTCCCATCACCCAGATCATTAATGAAGATGTTAAATGTCATTAGAACCAGTACTGACAGCCAGGGCACACCACTAGTTACTGGCCTCTGGCTGGACTTTATGATCACCATTATCTGAGGCCAGCCATTCAGCGAGTTTTCAATCCACCTCACTGTCTGCTCATCTAGCCTATTATGGGAGACAGTGTCAGAGGCCTTACTGAATTCCAGGTGGACAATATCCACTGCTTTCCCCTGCCAGTCATTCAATCATAAAATTTTATCAAGTTAGTCAAGCATGACCACAAGATGGTCAAGCACGACAAGCTTTACAGTGAAGTGAGTCTTTCTCCAGACATCACTAACTGTATCACGTGGATGTCACAGCAGCAGATATTTAGTTCATTTGTAGATCCTATATACAGATGCTCAGCATTCAAAGGCAGCCAAGGCTTGCCTTCAGCTGTATGGAAACGAGGTCCTGCTTTGCCAGGTGTTTTTCCTCTTTGTGGAGATGCTAAACTCAGGCCCATCCTTGTTCTTCTCATAGCCATTGAGCAATGGCTTTCCCACAAAGCTCTGCTATGCTTCCTCTGGAGCAGTACTGGATCATTCCTACTCAAGTATCCATATATTCTTCCCTCTAACCTCCCTGTTCTGCCACTTTGACATGTACTTCTGTGGGAAGATGAAGTCTGTGAAGTTGGGAAAGGAAGTGGGTAGGATGAAGAAGGCTGACTGTCTCACCCAGAGCACTAGGTTCATGGTTCAGACAGTGTAAGGCAACAAGGGTGTAGGGACCTTTCTTCTTCCCAGCTAGCAGCTACCAGCAGGCTGCTACCTCTCTCCAGCCTCTTCATGGAGGGAGACAAAATCTTTAGCTTTTGCTACTCTGAA
The DNA here is from genome assembly GCF_000710305.1 of Buceros rhinoceros silvestris. Lineage (NCBI taxonomy): Eukaryota > Metazoa > Chordata > Aves > Bucerotiformes > Bucerotidae > Buceros > Buceros rhinoceros. The sequence continues at coordinate 39,592 of NW_010420332.1, forward strand.
CAATGAAGTAACTGGTTGCTTCCTTTCACCTGTAAAAGATGGCAAGTCAAGTAGAAACAACTTGTGAGCTGAATCCATCTTATGAGTTATCAACTACCACATGATAAACAATAAAGGCAGCATGAATTCCATAGAAAATGAACTTTGTGGCATGAATTAATGCAAACAACTTATCACCACATTTGGTTTTCCATTGAAATGTTCTCTAGAAAGTCAGTGACCACTACTTAAAAGCAGACCCCAAACAGTAGCAAATTATACCCATTTTGCACTGTAAAATTAGGTTCTACACACCTACAGGAGCAGCCAGACTATATAAATCTGTTTCAAAAACTGCAGTGTAACCACATGCTGTCCAGTGCAAAACTCAGATTGGTCTTTCGTACTATGAAATCTGGATAAAGTGTATTACCTGAGTGGAAAGATGCATAAGAATTATTCTAGAGGTTGGAATGAATTTTAGTGTACATTATCCTGGCTGCATAGCAGCAATGTTAACAGAGACTGGGTAGATTGGAGTTATGGATTCTGTGCTAAGTGGCAGGATAGTCAACTTACATCGAAAATATCACTGAACTAATTGGCTACTGAGAAGCGGGTGATATGGAATTGTGCTGGCCACAGCATTTAATATCCACTCCAACTCAGGAATTGTGTGGCTTACATTTATGAAGGTTTCCATTTTTTATCTGTGCAATGTAAATAACTCAACTAAAGATACAGATTTGGAAATATTCATTAGGCTTTTAGTTTACCAAATAATTTATTACAGTTTGCAAGTAGATAAGTTAAACTCAGGTAATGCTATAATTAGCCAAATTTCTTTTCTCGTAGAATCATAAGAATGGTTTGTGTTGGAAGGGACCTTAAAGATCAGCTAGTTTCAAGCCTCTGCCACGGGCAGGGACACCTTCCATTAGATTAGGTTGCTCAAAGACTCATCCAACCTGGTCTGGAACACTTCCAAGTAGGGGGCATCCCTGGAAATATGAAGTAGGCCTTCTAATTGAAGATTAAAAGGGCTTGGATTTTACTACAAAAACATACGGAACATTTCACAATTTCCTTTGTCATGGTTTGAAAAGGACGGAAAGGTTTGCAGAGTGACAACTTGCCCTCAGAGAAAGAGGTTTATCCCCTGAAGAGATAAACAAAAGAATTTAAGTGTTTTTGCTGATAAGATACACAATGGGGCTTACAATTATGGGCAAAGAAAAACTAGCACAGCAGGTTTT
>NW_010420333.1:0-14786 GCF_000710305.1 Buceros rhinoceros silvestris
CCTTGGCTCACCTTGGCCAAACTGGTGACAGAAGTATACCCAAAAGATACATTAAAAAAATGCAGTTTTCTTTTTTAAGCTATTGAATACCTTTATTTTAATGCAAGGTTTCTAAGAATTTGACTTACAGTAAGAGGACATGGATTTTGTTAGACTAGCTGATTACAGTGGGCAAGTTCATGAAGGGACTGCGTGCTTGAAAGCTTGTTGCTTTTTGTTATTGTTGGACAGTGCTCGTATTTCTGTAACAAATCATTGGTTTGGGGTCAATGGGAATTCAGAGTTCTTAAATTCTTCCACAAATGAAAAACAAGATCAGCACCTGGCAGAGCATTTGGAAGAACAATTTTATTTACAACCCTATATAGTGTACATATACTTTTGTCCTGATAATGTTTGAATACTCATAAATAGCTTATTACTGACCTTGTTGCTTTGGTACGGGTTCTGCTTTCTTATTGACCTCTGCTTTCTGTGGCTCGTCTGGTTTTTTATTTTCACCCTCGAAAAAATAAACAGGATTAGAAACTGTAGATGTTTGTTGTTGAGAAAGATAAGGATGGTTTGATGTCTGCAACATTCTCCTAGGAATTTGATTAACCAAGTTGATACACACTGAGATTTGTTCCCAGGTGTTCTGTGTGTGTTCTTGGACACAGGTTCACAAAAAACTTGGATTCTGAAATAAAAAACCTGATGTCTTCATATCTGCTGTGCAAATCCAGTTACTTAGCCTGGAGTTCTGACCTTGCAATGTTCCCAGAGCCTGATGTCAATGCCATGTCAGCCATGTTGTCAAGGCGGACATGTTGAGTGCTGCCAGTCACAAGCCAGTCTGCATCTCTGAGTTAGCCATTCTTCTGTCTAAACCTTCTGCTGGGCTAATAGACCTGGTATGTTTTGAGCTACCTTACCAAAATGACAGGCATCAATCTTTACAAAATACAGACAGTATCAACTTTCACTGCAAAAAAATGAACTTCCTCACAGCCTTACTGGCTTAGATCCATGAACCAAGTCCCCATGTACCTGTATTTTGGTTTGTCTTGTCTTTGACAGATTTGCCCTCAGAGCAGGGAGTGAAAAGCGTGTGGTGAATCTCAGGTGTTCACAGTGCTATCTAACAGTGGTGCTAATCAAGCCCCTGAGCATCTGTTATCCCGGACTGAATTTGACTAGTGTTTATCACACTGATGAATAAAGAAAGATATTAGACGGTATAAGCATATGGAAAATTATTTGACTTTAGGAGATTTCAGGTCATCGTTCATTTTTTTTCCCCTCTCCGTCCCCAAACTCAATGACCTTCTCTTTGAGTTTCTGAGATAATTTAGGGTCCCTCTTTTTCTTTGAAAGTATTATTTTTTTCTTGTCTGCTTTTATTCAGAGAATCTGGCACTGAAGTGCTAATATACATACATATATAAAAAATTAGGTATTTTATATATACGAGGGCCAGTCCAAAAGTAATGCATCCTATTTTATTATGTTGGCCCATGACATCAGAGATGGATGTTGGTGGTGTGGCAATATTCTGTTAAATTTTGTTGCCATGTGACAGATGGCAGCAGAGGGGCAGTTAACAAAATGGTGACTGACATGGAAGTGCGTATACAGCAAAGGTGTGTAACTGAAATCCTCCATGGGGAAGAAATTGCACCCATTGGAATTCCATGACACTGCTGAATGTTTACGGAGACCAAACAGTGGGTGTCAGTGCAGTGAGGTGGTGGGTGCCACATTTCGGCAGTGGAGATAGTGATAGTGGGTGACCTCCCCTGGTGCAGATTTTTAAACGAGTGTGGCATGCAGGCTCTTGTTCATCACTGGCAAAAATGTACAGCCCATGGTGGTGACTGTGTCAAAAAACAGTGTTTCGTAGCTGAGAATTTGCTCTATCAAATAGTGTTATTGTGCTCTTTGTATCTGTTGTAGTTTCTATGGAAATAAATAGGAGACATTACTTTTGGAGAGACCTATGTATGTACATAAATGAAAATTAAAAGCCCAATTAATCTCTGTGCATACCAGAGGTACTTGCACGATGTTTTGTTGTAAAGTCTGTTTTCTTTGTTTCAGGCTTCCTCCTAATGGCGTAAGAACTCGAATGTGAGAGTAGTGCTATACAGTTACACAGATACTGTGTACTTCTTTTCTCTTTAGATGGTATCCCCTTGCAAGCAAACAATGTCTTAATCCTTGACCCATTTATCTGACTCCATCTTAACAGTATCTGTATAGCAGAGGATGATGGTGAGATGATCCGAGTGTTGTGCTGACGTATGGAATTATTCTGGTGAGAAGAGTTATCCATGTCTTCAGGAAAATCTATATATTTTTCCAAGAGCAGTTTGCCAAGTGAGGTATCAGGCTGCACAGAAGTCAACTGTTGAGATTCAGGTTTTTTATTGTTTCAAGACAATGTTTTATTGACCCAAGAAAACTGATGTGCAGAACTTTAAAAGAATCATGAACAACACTTTGCCTGTAGATCTGCAGTATAGGAAGTTTGTTGAACATAGACATCTTTTGCTAATTTGTGTGGGTGGCGGTATGGATATGTCTGTTCTTCAAACAATTGTTTCTTGCATGTTTATAATAATGACAAATAAAATTTGAGTTGTAGTTGGACTGGATTAAACTGGATCTCTTCTTGAGCTTCAGAAAAACATCAGTTCTAGGAAACAATTCAGTCTTATGAATATTTATGTTTCTATCAAATTTACTTAAAACTGTAAAATTTATGGAACTCTTGCACGTGTAAATCAAGGCTCACAGAAGTTAAGTTAGTCTTTGTCTAAGATCAACTATTGTGAACATGTTAAAAGCCACTGCTTAGTTAAAATTAACTATAATAGTGGTCTTTCAATTGTTTCATTGAGCATGAATTCAGATTAATTGCTCAGGCTGATACTAAACAACTTAACTTTCCTAATTATTTGGTCAAACCCTAAATTATTTCCATTTTGCCTTGTAAGGTTTTGATTATGTCAAGCTGGAAAATACCAAAACTCTCTAGAACATTGTTGGGAAAAGAAAATGATTCAAAGGTAAAGTGTGAAGGACTTCTCTCTCATTTAAAATTATTCAAATAATTAAAATGAAAAGAATTATTTAAATTTTACAATAAAGAACTACAAATAAAAAATGCAGGCTGTAGACTAATATGACTTACTGTATTTTTCAAACAAGGGTTATGTTAGTAAAACCAAGCCAAATGAAATACTTCTTTAAAAAGTTACTAAATTACTTTGTCTTTCCAGGAGTTTTCAGGAAGCAGGTTTATATACCCCTGTATGCCATTTCAATATTCAGAAAGGATATACTGACATTTTCTGCCAGCAGGGAACAAGAGGAATACATCAGCACATCAAAAGGAGCTATACCAGTATTTGTAATTCTCCATTTGCAATCTTGAGCAAGACCTCTCAAACTTGACTATTTAAGATTAACCTTATTTGGAAAGAAACTTATAAAATGAAACACAGAGGGAATCTGTTTTTTCTTCATAAAGAAAAGGTGGAAAGGACAAGGGAAATAAAGGCATTTATTTAATTTGCTAAACAAAGATTAATATTGTGCATAGTAAGAATGTTTGAAAATCTAACCCTTGGCATCCACTTACATAAATACTTTCGCAACAAAAGGTAATATCACTGATTCTATACTCTACAATAAAAACTATACCTGGCCTGTAGATGCCCTGGGCGGTGGAGGATCACCTTCATTCTTGCAATCTGCTTGCTCAGGTGCTAATTTTGGTCTAGAAAATACTGCTTTTAATTTTTTAAACATCTTGCCCACTCAACTCTCCTGAATCCTCTGTAACTATTTTACCATGAACAGGTATACAGCATGTGTTTTCTTGCCATCAGTAATCAAGCCAATTAGACACTTAATCAGATTTAAGTCTGATTAATGCCTTAAATAAATTCCTTGCAGTCTGTTTTAGTGACAACATTTTCTCACCATTAGTACCTTCGTTTTACGTTTTAGACTAAGTTATTTCTAGTCTTGATAGTTACACTATATACAGACTCAACTTTTAAAGGCACAAATTCAGGGGAGAGTAAACACTTTCTGGTTAGGATAAACCAGTGTCATGTGTCGGATACTAAGCATTTAGTTTATATTCAGAAATGAAGTTTTAAGTCCTAAAGTCACCTGTAGTTTACCCGGGAAATTGAAAAGATTAACTGACCAATAATCACCAGCTACCCAGTAAACTACATGAAATCTCAAGAAGTTTAATTTCTTTGTAGTCCTGAAATGCTTTTGTTTTGTTTTCCACTTTTTCTTTTTCCACTTTTTGATTGTATGGCCCTAGAAGCTCTTCTGTTGAGGGTTATTTTAACAAGTTTATACCTGGCTTTATTCCATTCTTCTTATTTTAAAAGATGGAAATAATTTCATCTTTCATTTTCCAATATATTTACAGACAATGCTATTTTATGCAGAGACTTAGCTGCAGTTTTGAAGAGATTAATTTTAGGTGAATGTCCTACAAATCAGTAAAATCTAAATTTTTATAGAGTTTATAACTGGGACATAATTTTGAGATTCTATAGGCTTGGGGTCAATCTCTATAAATATCTATAAAATCAAGCATGGCTTAGTTTACAGGTAAAACTCAATTTCAAACACCTCTAGTACCATGTTGATTCAACCCTGTTAACAATGATCTTTACTTCATTGTTTCCTCTTGTCCTTAATTCCGCTTTATTATTACAAGTCTATGCCTTCACTTTAAGGTCTGAATTTGAGCTAACAGTTTGTATTTGATTTATCTTGGTCATCAAGCCATCAAAAACCAAAGAAATCTACTCCTTTGAGTTATTCTATAATTACATATTTAGCAATTGTGTTGAAGTATTGAAAATGTCCCAATAGCTGCTTCCTTGGGTGTCTATGGTTTGTCAAGAACAGTTTCTAATACTTACTCTACCATAGTATAAAGCGTAAGAATGAACCAACAGTTTTCATTAGTTAGTTTGCAAGCCTTTTCCCTATGTCAACACTTACGAGGCAGACCTTATAACAGTCCGCAGAACTTCAGTCTCATAACTGGGAATCCCCTCCATGTGCATGACTTCACAGTTGTTAGCTGCAGCAAGAACTTGGAACCTCCCTTTTTATTAAGGTCTGTGATCTGGTTTACTTTAAAAGCTATGCAATTCTTGCTAATGCTTCAGTCTGTGTTCAAGCTTAGTGTTTGAATGAGTAAATTATAGATGAATACCTAAAGTATTTTCACTTATTTATGCCACTCTGGACAGCAGGTAGTTTCTTTTCTTTTGAATGTGAAATTCTGACTCCATGCTCTCTTTACATTGGTTCATAACAGAAGAATCTCAGAAGAAATCCTAGAAAACAAGTTAGCTTTTCTTTTACTATGTGAAATTTTAGTGGATTAAATTGGCTAATGCAGGGATCTTTAATCAATTGCCACTTACAAACTATACCTGCAGACTGAGCCTTTTTGAGAGTAATTGTTTTCTCATCATTTAGACTAGGTAATTTTGTTCCTTTCCGAAAAGTGGTAAAAAGTTGTGCGTAAAGCAAAATACAATGAAAAAATACAGCATTTATTAAAGGGTAGGATGTATCTTCAGAATTTCTGCAAAATTGTGCACGTTTGTCTTTTAAAAAATGTTAAGCGACAACCTGGCCTAATTTTTTTTTTGTTTGTTTTAGTATTTATGCTGGTTTTAATTTATAACTAAAAAGCATTAAAAAAGAATGTAGCAGACAGTAAAGTGCCTTTGGGAAACTGTTAATAACTATTGACATCTGCAGTTAATGAATGTTATATTGGTTTAGCCTGTGAGTAATTAAATAAATAGTTGAAACCCCTTCATATAACGTGATTTTGCAAATAATAAGGAGACCACAACAAACCTAATATTTTGATGCCAATGGTGGTACAAGTTCACCTTCTGATCCTGGTAAGATGATTAATCTGTTCGGTAATTTGTTTCTCTTCTATGAGCTGTGGCTATTTAGTTATTTTTGTCTGGCTCTGAACATGCTAAAAGCACTTTAGTTAATTGAATATCATGATGCACTCTTAAGTAAGAAGATTAAGAGTGCAGCAGCAAAGCAGATAGCCTGTATCCAGTTAGTTTCTTAGCTACGTTGGCTTTGACTAGTGCTTAATGTATGCTGTATTTATAGTAAGCCCTACAGGGATTTCAAGCCTGTTTCATGAATTCTTTAGATATAGGTGGAGTGCATCCTATGTATATTAATGATGTACTTCCTTTACCATTTTTTTTCCTTCAAGGAATTGTTGCTCCTTCATGTAAAATTTGTCATATGTGTTGGCTTTCCAAATTATTTATAAGATATTTCTTTGGAGTATTTTTTTAATCCAAAAGTAAGTTTGAAACAAGGCACTCTTAAACTAAATCTTACGTTCTAAACCTGCACAACAGATTAGTTTCCATGAAACATATCAGGTGTCTTAGAAATGAAGGTAATTTAAATGCTGTATGGTCATTTGATTTACAATCACTGCTAAAACAATTGGCAAGTCTCTTTTGTACCACCCAATTTGAAGCTGTATTGAAGAGTGCAGTACTTCTGAAATCATGAGACTATCCAAAAGGAAGCTTGACTTCTTTTTCTGAATAATTAGAACAGTTGCTAATGAGAAGAAATTCCTTTCTTCAGGACTGTTCTTGGAGTGTTTGTTTTGTTAGGGTTTTTTTCTTTTGGTTTGGTTTTACTTACCATAATTTTTCCTCTGCACAGTGTAATATTTGATGATTTTTCCTATTTTTGTAGATTAACAAAACCCACAACACTAATTTATCTCTCTTCCTTAATTTTGAGGTCTTTGTTAAAAGACTTTTTTTTTTTCCGAGAAAAAAATATGGTTCCGGATCTCAGATTTTTCGTATCTACTCATTGTCTTCTTTTTTAAACTCAGGTGATACAATTCTCTAACTACCTATGCCTTAATGAAGAAAATTAATTCATGCTTTTAATGGAAATAGGTCTCCTTGAGCATATTATACCAGTCATGGTCAGATGTGTGCATCATAACTGTAGCATTCTGTCGCAAGAGTAGGAGCGGACAATGCGACACACTTCAATTGTGCAGAACAAAAGACCTTTATTTTTAGTAACAACCTGTTTTTATACATTTTCTAGTACAGTGTTTATTCCACGTGCCCTCTTCTGATTGGTTTTGAGTTCATTCTTCAGCCCAGAGATGAGTCGAACCTCTAACCATCCACTGACCCCGCCTTTCTGGTTTGCCCAGACAACACACTTCCTGCTCACGAGACTCACCCCCCTATACTTGTTTACCAGTAGCTAACTTGTACTTTCCCATTTCTTTTAAGGGTACACTTGTCTAGTTAGGCTTCCCTCAGACCTGCCGAGTCCGCCCACAGCATTCAGTCATCTATAGAAATAGCAAAGGTTACTTTAAGGTGACTTTTTTCTGTTTCAATACAGCTAATTTTGCACTGTTTCGTAAGGCTTTTTTCTTTATGTTGCAATTTATATACTGGTCCAAATACAACAGAATCAGCCTCTGCATCTGAAGTTTGAGGCAGTGTCCTGGTTTGAGCTAAACTTCCTGGTTTGAACTGAAACTTCGTTGTTTTGAGTTCTGGACAAATAGAATTATTCCCTGCAAATACTATGACCCCGCATTTAATTGGTTAAAAGAGGGTCAGGTGCACTGTTACGTGTTAAGGTTATAAAGCAGCATGCAGGGAGGAACCTCTCTCTCTCGACTTCCGCCCCTGCATCAGAGAGCACCTCCTCCCACGGACCTGCTCTGCCGAGGGACTAGATCGGAACCAGGCCTGAGGACCACACCTCGGGATCGCCTGAAATCTACAAACTCTGAGGACATTACTGCCGTGAGTCTTCGTCTAAATTGGGTGAAATATTCACACTCCCAGCCCTTTCGTGAAGGGAGTTTCCCTGCTGTGAAAATCAGCTGAAAGTCGGCCGCGCACAGGATTCCCTCCCTCCATCTCGCCGTGGGGACTGAGAGCAGCTGCCCAGAGCCTACCCGTGGGACCCCGCCTCTTACCCGGCGCGAGAGAGGGTTCCGACTGGGCGGGGGGGAGAAGCAAGGCCACATACTCCCATTTCACTGTTGGCTGCCTGCCAACGAACTGGCTGCCTGCCAACACAGCACCATCAAGAGCTTCACCTGGGGAGTAGCCGCGGAGGGGAGCAGCAGAAGCCTTCACTCTTATCTCATTACTTGGCCGCCTGCCCAGAAAGCTGGCTAGAGCTTTGGCCTTGAAAAGGACAGATTGCGTATAAACATTCGCTACTCACTACTTCGGGGTTTTTTTCTTCCCGCCCCCCCCTTCCCTTTTGGTTTGTAATCATATACATATAGAATATAGTTGTGTGGCTTTATCGTATATTAAAGTTTGTTTCAGCTATCCGAGCAGACCGAGATGTGAATTTCTTCCTTTCCCTATTAAATCCCTTCCTGTCTCTATCAGGACAGAGTGATTCTGTTAAGGATTCGAGGATTTATTATTAAAATTATTATTATCTTGGTCCCTCGACCCTTAACAGGCAGTAAGAGGTCTTATGGTCTGGAGGAATCTGTAAATACACAATAATCTTGATTGTTTCGGCCTTCAAGGAATACAGACTCTAATTTTTCCTTTCAAATTCAGTTTTATATGTCAAATCCAATTAACAGGATTTGTTCGGCTTACAAGAAAAAACAGATGGGAACACTTCGGTGACAATAAGCTGGAAAAGACAGGGTGCTGATATTTCCTCTTCTTTTTCACATTCCTATATATAAAATTACTTAGTTAAGGTAGGAGCCATATCATAAAGACTCATTTTCTGGAGCCTTCCCCACATCCTGGCTAGCTCTGAGTGTAATACTATTGTCATGCCATAACATGAAGGGTGGGTTGGAGAAGATGACAAAATTAACTGTCAGAGTGCCAAAATTATGATGGCTGATGCTGCCTCTTGCTAGTAATCTCGTTTGATGAAAGTAACGTGAGAACCAAAAGAATGCGGCATAAGACGAAAGAAAAAGGTAAACTCACTTACGTTTAATTATGCCATTAGTCAGAAGCTATAATAAAAGGTGAGGAAATGTTCTTGTCTACTAGTAAGAAATACATTTCCCTTAGCGTGTCTGGCTTTTTTTTTTTTCTTCTGTCTTTCTGATTTTTTTTTCCCCCGTCAGAAGAAAAAAGGCACCACCACTAGATGTTTATGCATGTTTATTTATTATGTGTCCTTATGGGTAAAAATTTCTTTAGTAATAGTGTGCTACTGCCTAAAATGTGACTCATCACATGAGAAAGGTTTATCAACGAGGGCAGTGCTCAACAGTCTCTCTATCTCACTTAAATCAATATCTAAAATGAGTCTCTGGACCTAGGGGAAAGAAAGAACACATCCTCCAGAAAGGCAGTCGTGAGACCTGCCTAGAGGAGTCTCAGGTATGGCCTAGATCACTTGAAGAATTAAGCCTCTTCGTAGCTCCTCGTGGAAGACGACGTAATCTCAAACTGTCAATTTAGGGTCTCCTCACTACCTTAGTTGGTAAGTAGTACTGTTTTGGAATATCTAAGAGGTCATTCTTGTATCAGAAGCAAACAACCTAAAAAGAACTGTTCTCATGCCACATGTAGAGGTTTAGTAATCTTATATTACTGAGGACATAGTCTCTTTTCTCCTCCTGTTTTTCATGTGTCTCCATGAAGAAGAATAAATTACCCTAGAAGGGAATAGATTCTCTGCCACATCCTTTAGGTAGGAAATTGCCTGTATGTGGCCTGCTGGATATTTCCTAGGAGAAGCTGACTTTGTGTGAGACACTTCTTGGTAGACTAGACTTGTTCAAAATATGAACTTTAAGTGCTAGAGTTTCTCTAGAGTGAGAGGAGCTCAAACCTCATTCTGCAGTGTCACAATTTTTTTGTGGATAGGTACTGCAGCTGCTTGCAGCAGGGAAATTGACCAGCACTCCTCTGCTGAATGTCTTCAAAGAGAATCCCCAGGAAAAAGATAGACAACATTTTGCTTTGAAAGAGCTGACTCCTGGACTGGAACCTGTATTTCAGCATGGAGCTGTGTGGGCTGGTAGCGCACCAAATTTAAAAACTTCCACTGAAACCCACTGGGCAAGTTATTTCTTTCTGCCTGAAGACTATTTACATTGAGAGGTTGAAAAGTAATTCACTTTGGTAAAATTTTCTTCCCCCAAATGCTAGTAGGATCAGTAAGATCTTCTTGGAACCATGCAAGCACACAGTGAAATAGTAGGCTGACAAAAAGCTCAGTAAAATGCCAAGACTCCCAAAAAAGAAGATGTAGTTGTGCTTTGTTTTCTCGCCTTGTAAAATAGCAGTGACCTGGATGCATCTTGCTGATAAAAAGTCTAAATATTTTTTCACAAAAGATATTGTGACATTGGTTTCAAAACCACTGCTTTACTTATTATACTCAAAGCTAGAATGTAAGAGCTATTTTTTAGTCACTTCATTCATGTGATTTAACACATAATTAGCTGATTATCATTGACTTTTTTAATTGCTAATCATTGCCTCTCTTGTGTGGAATACCCATGGAGAGCAAGAATGGTAGTATTTACCTTTGCAGAGTGGTAGCCAGCAATTTCATTCCCTTAAATAAAACTGTAAGAAAACATCAAGTGAGTTTAACTTTCATACCTGTGAGCACATTGGGAAAAGGAAACTTCGGTGTATGTGAAAAGCAGAGCAATTCTTGAACCATGACTGAATCTCAAATTTTGGTGAGGTTTTGATCTAGAACCTGTCCTGTTTTGGAACTCAGAACCATTTAATGTGAGATGAAAAGCTGATCCCATTAAAAAAAGGATTCATTTTCCATTTAACAAAAAGTACTGAAATACGTACCTCTTCAGAATGTTTTCAATGTATAATCCTATTCTTCGTGCTTAACCAAAGTCCTTTCAACATTCCTCAATTATATTCTCTTGTAGGAGTAAGGGGAGGGGAAAGACTTAGAGAAGGAAGAATTTTCATTTTGTTTACAATGAAAAATATCTGAAGGTAATCAGGATAGAGTTGGACTTTCGTGTTCAATATATGTGGGCTTTTGAAGCTTCCTTTTTAAATAAAATAGTGTCAGAAACCGAAGCAAATGTGATAATTTAAGTGATGCAGTTCCATTACATTTTCCCTGACACTGCTTTACTTTTCAATTATTTTAGTTGTAAAAGCTTGACTGACTTTCTTCAAGAGGGACGAGGGAGATCAACATATGGCATAATTTGGATGAAAAAGGACCCAGAGGTGCAAGGGAGTCATCTGTGGGGAAGGGCAGAAATAAGCATGAAGGACAAACATCTGCGGCCACTAGTTTCCCATATTCTCTTGCAAGTGTGTGATCCTTGTGGGAAGGGGAGGAAGAAGGGGTGATGCATTTACGATGTTTCGTGCTAGTGATGTTAACACTTACATAATGTTAACAATTCTATCTGTGGGAAATAGAAATCGGGATTTGTTCATAAATTGCATCTCCTCTGGAAAGCTGAAATTTAAATTAAAATTTTTAAAAGAATGAAAGCTCTTAGAAGCAGATAATGTATTCCTTTAAACCCACCATATTTTCTAGATACCCTCAGAGCATCCTCTTCCCACTGCAGTGATGCTAAGCTTTATGTTTTTGCTAATAAATATTTAAAGCATGCCACCAACACAAGCCGTCTAATCTAGTCAACAACATAGCAACAGAGAACTCAGCACTGCACAAACTTAGTGGAAGGTTAAAAAAAACCTCTTTAAAAAATCCTTGTTAAACATGGAGTTAATTTGATAGAGTTAATAATGCACTAAATTGGTACTTGCCCCAGTTTCAACCAGTCAATCAAACTTCCATGGTTTTCTTTTGTGCACTTTTCTCTACCTAAATGCAGAGTTGTAATTACTAAGGAGGCTTTCCCTGCCACACATGGATCGAAACCGATATATTTAGTTTCAATTCTAGCATTTTTTTGCGCTTTTGCAATTGTCATGAATGCCAAATTCATTACTTGGATGGGGAAACCTTTGGTGGAAGGGACAAAATTACTATTTTTAATCCCTTACTAATGGTACTTCTAAGGCAAATTAATGGCCCAGTTCACTTTGATGGGACTGCGTTACACAAACCAGATGTTAGGCAAACGTTCACTTTTTGTGTAAGTAGCTTGGTTCAAAAAAATAGTGTCTAACATGATTAACTTCTTCAGAGTTCTCTTTTGGCTTCTGCTTTCTTTTCTCATCTTCTTTTAAAACAGATCAGAAAAAATATTTTAATGCATCTATCTAGTGGATTGTATCCTAAGCTCAAATACAGGACCTGGCTTTGGTTCTGACCTCTGACAGCAAGTGATTCATATTCACAGCTCCCACTTTTCTGCAGTACTAGACTGACCTTTTGTAGAGAGAGAAAGAATTATTCTCAACATCTCTTGTTGGATCCTGAATCAGTATAGCTGTATAGATTATAGCTCCAAGATTAACTGAAACACAGAAAAAGAGGTAGAACATGAGCAATTGTTAGCCCTGCACTTCCATCATTTGGGAAGGGCAGAGCAGGGTGGTAGATTCTACTCTAAAGATAGGAAATTTTATACAAATAATTTCATTTCAACTTATTGGATAAAATACATGAAACTTGTAGGAGTGAAATTCAAAAGGGAAACACTTCAAATAAGCCTGGCCTGTATAGGACTAATGATCTGTTTGTTCTGCTCTTCGTGAGGGTCTGGTGTTAATGATTTGAGTTTGATTTGGCAACTCATTTGGTTCAGGAAGAAAAGGTAGAAGAGTCATGACTCTATGAGCAAGTCAAGCTCTACTTCTTTCTTCTCCTGGACCTCTCATTTGCAAATATAACATTGACTACACTTCTGTTGACATGTGATCAGCTCTAAGAGAAGGCATAGAGGCTAATATTACACTGTTAAAGAGTTATTCATGATGCACAGTGAGATAGGTTTAAAAAGAAAAACATTTCATCGAAAAATGTCCTTTATTGATTTGGAGATAAACCTAGATAAAGAGAATCCGAAGGTGATATGTTTGATTGTAAGATGCAATAAAATACTTGCTTTTTAAGGTCACTTATGCTGAAATTCTATTCAAGGAGGATAAAACCCCACAAAATACCTGAAGAATTTAAAGGAGTTGTTAAAACAGAGCTTCCCACTCCTCCCCTCCCCTCTTCTGTATTAGACTTTGCTAATATATTTGATATCATCGCAGGTTTAAGCCTTGTTCTTGGAACAATGACAGTTTTAGCAGGGTAGGAAAAGAGATTTATCTAGTATTTAAAAGCTCAATCAGTGATGAAAAACCTGGAAAGAAGCCATTTCCCTTCTGTTATAGAGTTAGCTTGGTTATGGCTCTCACTGCTACAAAACTGCCTTTTCTAATTCAGATAAAATATGACTTTTCTTCTCTCCCCAGTCATTAATCAAAAACAGTACTAAGGTTGTGATTAAGGAGTTTATGAAGAGCAGTAAATTTTATACGGAAAGCAGAAGATATATGTCTCTCTTTAAAATTATTGTTTTTCCAGAGTCATAAAGCAGCAATCCAGTAGCCAGTTTTCCTTCAGATGAAATCCTGAAAAAGTTCTAAGTTACAGCTTTCCTGTTTATTCATAGATGGCTGTTAGTTTTAGCAAAGACCCACTATTTTCAAGAGCATCTGACTGGTGGAGATGAGCTAGAAGCAAAGCTCTGTGAGCTCCTGAATAACCCCTTTCATCTACTTCCTTCTCTGTGCCTGTTTACGCATGTTTATTATTATAGAGGATGGCATCTACTCATACCTCCAATTACCGTGGTCTTTTGCATTCTTAAACCCTCAGGTTTCTTTTGTACCTGTTCCTTTGATAGTTTAGAAAAATTTCTCCCCATTTTCACCCTCAACCTAATGTCAACCCAGAAAACCCATGAATCTTGCTATCAGTCACACAGTCATTAATTTTTACTTGTAAAAATCACCAAAAATTCCTTTTTTTTCTCATTCCCATTCTGCAAAGTATCTCTTAAATCTTCTGATTTACCTCCTCAACTACTAAACAATATATTCTTCCTTAGGTTCTTTATCTTAATTCCTACCATGCCAACACCAGAGAATCCTGAGATCCTGTATCACTTTGTTGTGATTAGACTTCTCTTGCTTCTTCAGTCAGTTCTTCAGCACTGTGTCCTGCTTAAAATCATGCTGGATGTTACAGCAGGTTTCCTTCATCTGCTTCCTGACTCTATTTTATTTTCAAATAAGCTTCTACAATCCCTTTTCTATTACTCTGCCAAATCTGGCATAGAGAAAGCAGCCTGTGCAAGCTGATGGTGATGCTTTTTGGGATCCTCAGTTGATAATCTATTAGCAAGATCAGTGGTAACTTCTGATGGTCAGCAGAGCTTCTTGCACTGCTAAAGTACAAAGCGAATCACAGCCAGGGCTCTTCAGCTGTGTGTTCAGAGAAGAACTTTGTTCAGACGAACTAAGCAATGACATTTGTTTGGAGAACTTCGTTTAGACCAAGTAAGGGATGACAATGGTTCGCTAGATATGTTTTTTCTGCTTACTGACCCCAAGTAGTTAGTAGGTCACGAGTTGAAGAGTCCTGCTATTTAACATTACACACATTGAACAGTTCTGAAGGCAACAGGAAAGCCCCAGTAAAAGATTAGGTTTTATAGCTTCTGGCGGTGCAATCTTCCCCCTCCCCCCCTCTCTCCTGCTGCCTTAGACAAAGGACGGTCGCTTCCTTTCCCCCTTCCCCCCGCC